>NC_143575.1:84430466-84640809 GCF_048544385.1 Mastigoproctus giganteus
CGCCTGATGGACCCACCAAGCCAAAATAATGGCTAAATTCCTACAATGGAATTGTCGTGGATTCCGGCGAAATACTGATGACATCAAGGCCCTCCTGCAAAAGCACGAGCCAGTTTGCTTTTGCTTGCAGGAGACTTATCTAAAGGCAAATGATGATCCCACCCTGCATAACATCACAATCTTTCGTAAGGATAGAATTGCGGATGGTCCTGCTCATGGAGGAGTGGCTATCCTTGTGGGTAATCAGACCCCAGTTCAGCCCTTGCTAATTACAACCAGCATAGAGGCTGTTGCAATTCGCCTTACAGTGGGATTTTTAATAACGGTCTGCTCGATTTATTTGCCACCTGGGACTGACATCTCCCAGGAAGACCTTGATGATCTTGTAACGCAGTTGCCTCCCCCTTTCTTACTTCTCGGGGATTTTAACGGACATAACACCCTGTGGGGTAGTGCTAACATCAACGGAAGGGGACGAGTCATAGAGCGTATGCTCAATGACAATGACCTTTCCCTTCTAAATACTGGAACAAACACCTTCTTCCATATGCCTACCCGTACTTTTTCTGCCATTGATCTCTCTATCTGCTCCCCTTCTCTACTCCCTTCACTCACCTGGGAAGTGGAGGAGAATCCATACGGAAGTGATCACTTCCCTGTGATAACCTTGTTACACAGTGGGAGACCGTGTCTTCCTTTTAGGTTACCACGGTGGAAGTTTGATCAGGCTGACTGGAATGCCTTCCAACATCAGGCAAATTTTGACCTCAGTACAGTCAGTCAGGAGCCTATCAATGACGCAGTAACGTACATCACAGAAATCATTGTCCACGCAGCTGCTAATGCTGTCCCAAAAACATCAGCCCGGTTTCCACCATTTCCCAAACCTTGGTGGAATTCACAATGCACAGCAGCAAAAAAGGCTCAAAACAAAGCGTGGGGGATATTTCGCCGATATCCTACCACGAACAACCTTATAGCCTTCAAACGTGCACGAGCCAAAGCACGCTACATCCGTCGTCAGAGCCAAAAGGAATCGTGGATCCGTTTTACATCATCTATTAACCAGTCTACCAACTCTAAGGTAGTCTGGGATAAAATCCGGAAAATGAAGGGAAAATATACATCCCACCCTTCTTCAATCTTAGATTATAATGGATGCGCTGTTGCAGATCCAACTGCAATAGCCAATGCTCTTGGGGAAACATTCTCTAACATCTCCGCAACATCCTCGTACTCCCCAGAGTTCCTGGTCCTGAAACATAAACTGGAAAGAGAAGCACTTAATTTTAAGTCCAAGGGCCTCTATCCCTACAACGGGACGGATTATCGAGCGATTGCTTGAAAACAATGATCTGGCCCTTCTAAATGTGGGATCTAACACCTTTTTTCACTCGGCTACCCGTTCATTTACTGCCATTGATCTTTCCATCTGCTCCCCTTCCCTCCTGCCTCTGAGTACATGGGAGGTTGAAGAAAACCTTTATGGTAGTGATCACTTCCCCGTGTTATCCACCATTTCAAATGGGAGACAATGTCACCAGTCGAGGATACCACGTTGGAAGATCGATCATGCCGACTGGAATGCCTTTCGTCATCTGGCAACGTTTAATACCACTATAGTCGGCCAGGAGCCAATTAATGAGGCAGTAAAAGACATCACAGAAAGTATAGTCCAGGCAGCAGCAGTTGCAATTCCCAGGACATCATCCCGCTTTCCACGTTTTCCAAAACCATGGTGGAATGGAGAATGCACAGCAGCTAGGAAGGCTCAAAACAAAGCATGGGGAATATTTCGTCGTTACCCCACCACAGATAATTTAATAGCCTTCAAACGTGCACGTGCCAAAGCACGGTACATTAGACGTCAGAGCCAAAAGGAATCTTGGATCAAATTTACATCTTCCCTTACACGGGCCGCCAATCCCAAAGCCATCTGGGACAAAGTTCGGAAAATGAAGGGCAAATACAACTCACACCCTTCATCGATCCTGGAACATAATGGATGTAAAATTGCAGATGTAACTGCAATTGCAAATACTCTCGGGGAGACATTTGCTAAAGTGTCTTCAGAAACAGCTTACCCCCCAGAGTTCCTCGCACACAAGCAGAGAGCAGAAAAACATCACCTGAAGCTGTCCTCTAACAATCGCGAGGAATACAATCAGCCCTTTACACAGTGGGAGCTGAAAGCAGCACTCTCGCTATCCAAGGCGAGTGCTGTTGGGCCAGACGACATCCATTATGAGATGATAAAACACCTTTCATCAGAATCTATGGATCATTTGCTCCGTCTCTATAATAGAATCTATTTTGAAGAGACATTTCCGGACTCATGGCATATGGCAACCGTCCTTCCCTTTCCGAAACCTGGAAAGGATCCAAAAATAGCAAAAAATTATCGTCCTATCGCTCTGACGAGCTGCTTGTGCAAGATTCTGGAAAGAATGGTCAATGCTCGTCTTTTGTGGTATTTAGAAGCTAACGACCTTCTTTCCAGAATACAGTGTGGCTTCCGAAGGAACAGGTCAACACTTGACCATTTAATCCGCTTGGAAACATCTATACGTGATGCTTTCCTGAAACGTGAGCACCAGGTGTCGGTTTTCTTTGATATGGAAAAAGCGTACGACACGGCTTGGAGATATGGAATTTTAAAAGACATATATAACTTTGGTCTTCGAGGACACATTGCCCTCTTTATTAAAAACTTCCTTACAGACCGGTCTTTCCAAGTTCGTGTAGGATCCACTCTCTCCCGGCCATTCTGCCAAGAAGAGGGAGTTCCACAAGGATCAGTTTTAAGCGTTACGCTTTTTGCTATCAAAGTTAACTCTATAACTGAACAACTTCCTCCAATCGTAAACAGTGCCCTCTTTGTAGATGATTTTAGCATCTTTTTGCAGTCATGCAATATGAGGGTCATTGAAAGGCAATTGCAGCATGCCATAGACCACGTCAACACTTGGGCAATGACTAATGGGTTTAGGTTCTCGCCACAGAAGACTGTCTGCGTACACTTTTGTCGCAAACGGAACCTTCACCCTGAACCAGAACTTAAACTCGGACAAGACATCATTCCAGTAGCACCCGAGACAAAATTCTTGGGGCTCATTTTCGACAAGAAGTTGACATTTTTACCTTATATTCGTCAACTGCGGACAAAGTGCACAAGAGGGTTGAATCTCCTACGCTCTATTTCCTCCAATAAATGGGGAGCAGACCGCTCCACTTTGCTCAGCCTCTATCGTGCACTTGTCCGATCTAAACTAGACTATGGGTCCCAAGTGTACGCATCGGCCAGAAATAGCGTACTTAGGTGGCTGGACCCAGTTCACCACCAAGCCATCCGCATTGCTACTGGAGCATTTAGAACATCCCCTGTCCAGAGTTTATATGTTGAAGCAACTGAACCACCACTGTCATTTCGACGAAAGCAATTGTCTTTAAAATATACTTTTAAATTAAAATCCCTGCCAGACAACCCTACGTGGACATCCGTTTTCAAGCCACGATGGGAAAACCTATATAACACTCGTCAGACTGCCAACCGGCCTTTTGGTATCCGCGTCCAAGAGCTGCTAAGAGAGCTCGACATCATGGTAGACAATGTTGCCCAGTCACCAAGGCAACCACTTCCACCCTGGCATGCTCGCTTACCATCATGTGACTTCACCCTTAAAAATTGGGATAAGTCAGTAACTCCACCTGCTGTCTACCACCAACTCTACGCTGCCCACCGGGCCGAATATTCCAACTTCTTGCCTGTCTTCACTGATGGCTCGAAGTCGGAGTTGTCTGTTGGATCTGCTGCTATCTTTCCAGGTCTTTCTATATCTGGAAAGATTCCCCAACAATGCAGCATATATACAGCCGAGTTGTATGCTATAGAGTTAGCCTTGGACCATATTAAAACCCACAGGTATCAAAGGTGTATGGTGTACACTGACTCTCTCAGTACACTGCAGGCTTTATCTAGTATGAGGTATAATCCTCATCCATTTGTGATCCGGATTCAGCAGATGCTACACTCTCTGTCTGAGTGTTCTTTCGACATTCGTTTCTGCTGGATTCCAAGCCACATTGGGATCGTGGGAAATGAACTGGCAGATGCTGCGGCTAGGTCACCAGAACCCCACAGCACTTACTGCCTGTTAGTCCCCTATACAGACTACAGGCAGCTAATACAGGCTAAATTACTGTCCCAATGGCAAAATTCTTGGCATGATCATGTCACAAACAAGCTTTATCAGATAAAGCCTGTAATCCGACATTGGCAGTCTAGTCTGCGCAGGAGTCGCAGAGAGGAAGTTGTTCTAGCTCGCCTCCGCATAGGACACAGTCATCTTACGCATGCATTTCTGCTGAGGGCAGATGACTGTCCTATGTGTGAGAACTGTGACACCTATTTAAGTATACGTCACATTTTAATCGAGTGTCCACGTTTTAGACATGAACGTGACTTTTATTTTACCGATTTTAGTCATCTGGCTGAGCCTTATACACTCAGTCAGATTTTATCTGACAATGACAATGTGTCTGCTGTTTTTAGCTTTTTAAAATCAGTAAGCCTTTTTACCCGTATTTAAAATTGAATTTTTATTGCTTTGCTGATATACTTTTATACCTTTAACATCTATGTTATATCTCGACATGGTGGCCTAATTAACTAGGTCACTGAATACTTTAATTTTTTACACATGACCTGGATTTGGCGCATTATAGCCTTAGTTGCTAATGCGCCAATAAACCCCAACCCAAACCCAAACCCAAACCCTACAACGGGGATTTTACTATTCAGGAACTGAAAAGAGCCCTCGCTCTTTCCAAAGCAAGTGCTGTTGGACCAGATGGCATCCATTATGACATGATTAAACATCTTTCACCAAAATCTATGGATTGTCTGCTCCTTCTGTATAACAGAATCTTTACTGAAGGGCAGTTTCCGGATTCCTGGAGAAAGGCAATCGTTCTTGCCTTCCCTAAGCCAGGAAAGGATCCAAAAGTCACCACCAACTATCGTCCTATTGCTCTGACTAGCTGTCTGTGCAAAATCCTGGAGAGAATGGTTAATTCTCGTTTAATATGGTACTTAGAATCAAATGACCTTCTCTCCAACATACAGTGCGGCTTCCGAAGGAACCGGTCCACTTTGGACCATCTTATTAGATTGGAAGCATCCATCCGGGATGCTTTCCTAAAACGTGAACACTTGGTGTCGGTGTTCTTTGACATGGAGAAAGCGTATGACACAACTTGGAGATTTGGCATCTTAAAAGATCTGCATAGCCTTGGCCTTAGGGGGCAACTCCCCATTTTTATTAAAAACTTTTTAGCCAATCGATCTTTCCAAGTTCGTGTGGGATCCTCACTCTCTCGTTCCTTCAGCCAAGAGGAGGGAGTACCACAAGGATCAGTATTAAGTGTCACGCTTTTTGCCATCAAAGTGAATTCCATCACAGAACAACTTCCTCCAACTGTAAACTGTGCCCTCTATGTTGATGACTTTAGCATATTTTGTCAGTCATGCAACATGAGGGTTATTGAAAGACAACTGCAGAAAGCTATTGATCGCCTCAACTCCTGGGCTCTTGCTAATGGCTTCAGGTTCTCGCCGGAGAAGACCGTTTGCGTACACTTTTGTCGTAAGCGTAATCTTCATCCTGAGCCTGAATTAAAGCTCGGACAAAATGTAATTCCAATAGCAGCGGACACAAAATTCTTGGGACTCGTATTCGATAAAAAGCTGACCTTTCTGGATCACATCCGTCAACTCCGCACAAAGTGCACAAGAGGGCTAAATATTCTGCGCTCTCTTTCCTCAACATCTTGGGGTGCGGATCGATGCACCCTACTACGCATCTATCGTGCACTTGTACGATCCAGACTGGATTACGGGTCCCTGGTATACAATTCGGCCAGAGACAGTGTACTTCGTTGGCTCGATCCTGTCCATCATCTGGCTCTCCGTACCGCTATTGGAGCATATCGCACATCTCCTGTCCAGAGCTTATACGTCGAAGCAAACGAACCGCCATTATTGCTTCGACGTAAGCAGTTGTCTCTAAACTACGCTCTAAAACTGAAATCCCTGCCAGACCACCCTACGTGGCTAACCGTTTTTGAGCCACGATGGGAAAATTTGTACAACACCCGTAAGACTGCCAATCGTCCTTTTGGTATTCGTGTCCAAGAGCTACTCAAAGAACTTAATATAAAGGTAGACAGGGTTGCCCAAACACCAAAGCAACCCCTTCCACCCTGGCATGCTCATGTCCCGGCATGTGACTTGTCCCTTCGAAATTGGGGAAAGTCGGACACTCCATCGTCTGTCTACCTGCAGCTTTTTTCAGCACACCGAGCTGAACATTCTGACTTCGCGCCAGTCTACACAGACGGGTCGAAGTCAGAATCATATGTGGGATCTGCTGCTGTCTTTACAGACAGCACTACATCGGAGCAGATTCCCTCTGAATGCAGCATATTTACTGCAGAGCTGCACGCTATAGAGTTAGCCTTGGATCACATTAGTGAATGCCAATACCAACGGTTCATTTTGTATACCGACGCTCTCAGCGTGTTACAGGCTTTAATATCTGTGAGATATAATTCTCATCCAGTTCTGTCTAGCATTCAGCAGAAGATTCACGTTCTCCATGAACGTGAATATGATATCCGCTTCTGCTGGATTCCTAGCCACATTGGGATTAGGGGAAATGATTTGGCTGACGCCGCAGCCAAATCAGCAATTCCCAATAATGACCACTGCCTGTTAGTCCCCTATACAGACTACAGGCAAATAATACATCAAAAGATACATTCCCAATGGCAGGATTCGTGGAATAGACAGACTGCGAATAAGTTATATCATATAAAACCTGTAATTGAACCGTGGCAGTCTAGTCTGCGCAGGAATCGTAAGGAGGAAGTTGTTCTTGCCCGGACCCGCATAGGACACAGTCATTTAACTCATTCGTTTTTGCTGAGGGCTGATGACCCTCCTATGTGTGTGTCCTGTGGCACAATCCTAACGATTAGACACCTTTTAATTGACTGTCCAGATTTTAGCAGCACCCGTTTTACCGCTTTTAGTCATCTGACTGAGCCTTATACACTCAGTCAGATTTTATCCGACAATGACAACGTGTCTGCTGTTTTTAGCTATTTTAAATCAATAAAAGTTTTTAATTGTATTTAAAATTTGTTATTGTTATCTCTTTATTGATTTAATTTTTATATATTTGTTATTATTTATCTGGACATGGTGACCTAACTAATTAGGTCACCGAGAATTTAAACTTTTAAATATTGCATAGTCTTGGCGCATTATGGCCACAGCTGCCAATGCGCCAATAAAAAACCAAAAACAAACAAACATCAAATGGCTAGATCCGATTCACCATAGCGCAATTCGAATAGCAACAGGAGCTTTCCGCACATCCCCTATATACAGTCTCTATACAGAGGCTAATGAACCACCACTGTTCCTGAGGAGACAACAGTTGTCATTGCTGTATGCTTACAGGATAAGACCCATAAGAGACCATCCGACTTGGATAACTTTATTCTCGCCAAAATGGGAAAACATATATAAGAACCGCAAAAGAGCAAACCAGCCTCTAGGCATCAGACTACAGGAGCTACTCATAACACATGACCTAAAAATAGACGACGTTGCAAACCAAGAAGGACATATAGATCCACCATGGATAAACCATACCACAGCCTATGAACTCCTCACACAAAACTGGAATAAAAATACTTTGTCAGACAGCAACTTTCAACAACTGCATGCAGCACATAGAATGCAATATCCCAATCACATACCAATATATACAGACGGATCAAAATCAGAGAACCATGTTGGAGCAGCAGCAGTATTCCCAGATATTACATTGTCACGCCAACTCCCAAAAGAATGCAGTGTCTACACTGCAGAATTAGTAGCAATTCAGATAGCCCTGGAGCATTTCGGAACCACCTACCACTTGAGAGCAGTAATATACTGTGATTCATTAAGTGTAATCCAAGTCATACAAAACACAAGCAATATAACCCATCCAGTACTCAAGCAAATTAAAAGGATACTAACAGACTTCACAAATAAAAAACAAGATATACGTTTCTGCTGGATACCAGGACACAAAGGGATAAAAGGAAATGAAGCAGCGGATAGAATTGCAAAATCAACCAATAACCTTCAAGAACAATATTTCACAGTTCCACACAATGACTACAAGCCAATCATTAAAAATCGCTGTCTAATCCAATGGCAAGAACTCTGGCAAAAACAAACAGGGAATAAATTATATGAAATAAAACCAAAAGTTGAGCACTGGAAAACGAGTATAAGGAAATCAAGGAGAGAAGAAGTTGTTCTGACCAGATTGCGGATAGGCCATACGCATTTAACAAATGGTCATCTATTACGTGCAGAAGAACCCCCAAGATGCCAAGTATGCAATACTATCCAAACAGTTAAACATATACTAATAGAATGCCCAACATATGAAAATGATCGACACCGAATTTTTTCATCATTATATAAAGGAAACCAAAACATCACCCTTGAAGATCTTATAGGTGACAAAGAACACGTGTCAGATATTTTTAGATTCATACAAACAATCAACATATACCATCTGCTGTAAATAATAGTATAATACCGCAGAAACAGTTAACCTTTCACATTCGAACAAGATTTATATAAAGAGAACATTGTATAATCAATGAACTGGCGCACTATGATCTCCGTTGTCGATGCGCCAATAAACACCAAAACAACAACAACAACAACCCTTCTGCATCTGTATAAAACCATAATTCGATCGAGACTAGACTATGGTGCACCTGTATATGACTCAACTAGAAAATCAGCATTGTAGTCTCTAAATACTAGTCAACACAATGCCCTAAGAATAGCTCTAAGTGCCTACCGAACATCGCCAGTCCATAGTGCGCACGAACCCCCATTATCCATTCGGAGACAGATGCTTCTACTTTTGAAGGATCTAATGAAGAATTGGAGTGTACCATTAGACAATATCCAACCAGACACCGAAAAAAATGGAGCCACCTTGGTCAACTTTCATGCTCATGCATCAGCAAACACACACTGTCTGCAAATATATACCGATGGATCTAAATCTAATACATATGTAAGTGCTGCAGTGGTTCTTCTTACTTGCGTTATGTCTGAAGCTCTTCTCCCTAGTTGCAGTATTTACACCGCAGAACTCCATGCAATCAGAATGTCTATTGAACACATCAACAACAGATCTAAATAAGAGATAATAATCTATACAGATTCTTTGAGTGCAGTAACTGCTTTACAACATAAATATCCCAACTCTCATCCTATTTTGAAAGATATCAGAGCACGCTTGATAAATCTAAACGGAATACAACACAGCGGTAAGGTTTTGCTGGATTCCTGGGCATGCCTGAATCCAGGAAAATGAGAAGGCAGGTGAAGCAGCTAAAAATCCAGTCAATCCTATATCTTAACTTGTCTCGATTCCATACATGGATTGCAAACTCACTATAAAGCAGGGATGTATTGATCAATTGGTATCAGTCTGGCAGCAATAAACGCATAATAAGCTCTTCCAAATAAAGAAAATTTCACAGTACTGGAAATCTAGTTCACGAGTGACCAGGCGAGAAGAGGTTGTCCTTGCAAGGACACGCATCGGGCGTACGCATGTCACTCACCTTCACTTGCTGACAAGCGATTAACCTCCTCGCTGTCGCCATTATTCCGCCCTACTAACGGTGAAACACATCCTCCTCGAGTGTCCACACAACCATGCTACTCAATTAACAAATTTTAAAGCAGTGCAAACCCAAAATAACTCATTAGAGATGAACCAAATTCTCAGTGATGATGCAAATCCATCCGACCTATTTAATTTTTTAAAGAAAATTCATTTATACGAACTGATTTGAGGTATGACTGAAAAAAAAAAGATTTCGTTTGCAGAACTACTGCGACAGGCAACATTTGGCCTTAGTAGTCCTTGTGCCAATAAACCCCCATTAAAACCAAACAAACCAACCAGCCAAGCTCAAACGAAAACTGGATGCAAAAAAAGAAAAGAAAACACGAACTAAACTGAACACTTGGGAACTGTAAAGGGGCTCGCAAATTTTTAGAGCTAGAGATAACAGGCACACAGGTGGACATAAACTATTTATTAGGGTCACCCAGAAGTTATTTCATCTACCCATGCTGTATTATGTCTGTAAATTTCGTGTGTTCTCTGGTCAATTTGTCTGCTTTGCTGGACGAAATACCCCGGGTTCGTGGGAAGAACCATGTTGTCTACGCCAGAGACCCACTAACTCAGCCACGGAGTGAAAATAACTCTTAAAAGATATCCTCGCTTCATCGATGGGACTCGAACCCAGGCGTTTTTCCACCTGGTTTGGGGAAGACAGTGACGATACCATGGTGCCACATGCGCAAACCACAGTTGGACGTAGTTATCTTGAATTGCAATGGCAGGGCTAAATTTGGACCGTTTTCTTGACCTTCAGTTGCGCATTCATATCTCCAAAGTTGAAGATCGCCAATAAATTTTTCAGGTACATAGCAGTAAATAAATTTCATACTTGTTCAATACATTAATTTGGTTCCTACTGATGTAACTTCAAAGTTAAAAATATCTGTGAACCATTCGAAAGAAGTTACTTTAAATAGAGAATTACGATTCCTCCCAAATCTTGGCCCCGGGTGCCATGCGATTATGACTAAGCGATTTCTCTGTGCTTTAAGTGCAATTACCTAAAAGCGATCTATAGTTCTTTTACGTTCCTCTAGTTAAGCAATAAATTTAATTAGAAACAGCTCTTGGTACAGAAAGTACTTGTACAAGGCAAGAAAGGAAAGCCACCTTTCTTTTTCTGATAGTTCTGTTACTAAACCCTACTACTTTACGCTTGATCACACCAGGCACTGCTCCTGCCTCCCCGCGGCGGGGCCGGTAACCTGGGTGGTTAAAACAAACCCCCAGGGCCAAAGGAGCCATCATGGATATAAGTTACTATCCACCTTTAGAGCCCTCGAGCTCAAGACCAGAAATTCCTGACATCGACTATGACTCCAATCGTCCGAAGCGACTAAAGACGTGCCAGCATTTCTTATAATGCACTCATTATCGACGCAACCTGTTGGAGGCCCCGGGTGCCAAGCGTTATAGTGATCAAGCGATTCCCTGAGTGATTTCTAGAGCGTTTTTGTCAAAGCTACAGTTATTTTCATTTGTAAAAGTTTTCTTACGTTCCCATTAATTATTTATTAACTTAGTATTACGAATTGTAACTAAGTTACAGGAAGGAAATTCACCTTTCTTTTTTCTCTTTCAACTAACGCATTAACCCTTATACCGCTTGGTCACTCTAGCGGCACTGCTCCTGCCTCCCCGTGGCGGGGCCGGTAACCTGGGAGAAGAAATCCACTCTCCCGGGGCTGAAAGGAGCAAAGATGGAAAACAATTCTTTTCCACCTTTAGAGCCATCGAGCTCAAGACTAGAAAAAGACACCGAAAATGACTATTCTCAACCAAAGAGGTTGAAAACAACCCCACAAGAGGAAATACCAGCTTTCCTCATACTACACTCTCTATCAGAGTTGCCTCTGAGTAAACTGGCCCCATTCCTTATTCAAAAATGCATCGAGTCTGCTGCAGGCTCACCAAAAACAGTAAAGCGGCTCCAGTCTGGAGACCTTCTTGTAGAGACTATGAAACCACAGCATTCCGAAAAATTACTAAAGATGACTACTTTTGGCGGACAACCAATAAAAGTTACTCCCCATGCCACCTTAAACTCCTCGAAGGGAGTAATCGCAGAATGGGACTTGCTAACTGTATCAGAGGAGGAGATAGTTCAAGAACTAGGTAAACAAAAAGTCATACAAGCAAGGAGAATTATGACTCGGAAAGATGGTGTGCTTGTTCCCACTAGGAGCATAATTCTTACTTTCAGCTCTCCCATCCTACCATCATCTGTCAAAGCAGGCTATCTCCATTGCCGTGTCCGGCCTTACATCCCAAACCCAATCAGGTGCTACAAGTGCCAAAAATACGGACACTCCCAAACTGCATGTCGAGGTGAGTCAGTATGTCCAATTTGTGGATCGAAGGAGCACAATCAAACTGAATGCACTGCTACGACTTCTGTTTGCCCAAACTGTAAGGGTGATCACCCAGCTTTTTCCAAAAGTTGCGAACTTTGGAAGCAAGGAAAAACAATCCAGAAATATAAAGTTGAAAATAAAGTGACATATTCAGAGGCCAGAAGGCAAGTACTAAAAACAGATCGAACACGTACATATGCAATGGCTGCTAAACAATTTCAGTCAATAGGTACACAAACAGATGTTGCTGTTCCCCCAAATATGTCCATCGCTAATTGGGCACGCTCCATTCTCTCTGCTCCCAAACAGTGTCCTTCGCAACAAAAAACTGAACAAGCCTGTAATACCCCAATTACCATTCCAGCTAATGTAAACCCAACAGCAAAACAAAAAGTGACAGAAACCATGGTACTGAAACCACCAAATCCAAGCAGAATGGATATTGACCAGCACAATGACTCCGAAGAGGCCATATTAGAACTTCATGCGACTGATGAGATGGACGTAACACGCCCCTACTTTCCAAAGAAAGACAAAGGAAAATCGGATCGATGTAAACAAGTCACAACTAAAAAGCAGTCAGAAACAAAAACAACCAACAAAACCGCTTAATGGAAAGAATTCTTCAATGGAATTGTAGAGGGTTTCGCAGTATAAAAGATGATATATATGTGATCTCATCCACCGTTATGATGGCCCCGAGTGCCAAGCGAGTGACTATAGCGATTTCTAAGTGATATTAAAGCGATTTTCTCAAAGAGCGGCTGATAATTATAGTAGTATCCTTCGTTTCTCACAGTTATTTAATTTTGCTGTTCTAAAGTAAAGAATTTAGCGTACCTAACAGAAAGGAAAGACACCTTTCTTCTTGTACATAGGATTATTTATTAACGCACTAACTACTAACCTTCCTTTATCGCTTGTTCACTGGTGGCACCGCTCCTGCCTCCACGTGGCGGGGCTGGAAACCTGGGAGAAGAAAGCCACCCTCCCAGGGCAAAAAGGAGCAAAGATGGACAAAATTAAACAGTCCACTTATGGATCCTTTGATCCAGACCTAGATAGACATGATCGAGATCATGATGACACAACATCCCATGCTAAACGACAAAAAAAAGAAGGAACGGATAATACCGTACCTCTCTTTTTAATTCTACACTCCTCCACAGACCAACCATTGAGTAAGCTTTCCCCATTTTTGATACAAAAATGTCTCGAAAATGTGGCTGGCCCTCCAAAAATGGTTAGGCGACTGAGATCCGGAGACTTATTAATTGAAATGACCGAACGTAGACACGCTGAGAGACTGTTAAAAGTATCTACCTTTGGTGGAATTCCCACGAAGGTTACCCCACATGCCACCTTAAACTCCTCAAAAGGGGTAATATCAGAGTGGGATCTTTTAAACGTATCGGAGGATGAACTTGTCCAGGAACTACAAGATCAAAATGTGACACACGCAAAAAGAATCGTCATCAAAAAAGATGGAGAGGCTGTCCCTACTCGGACAGTGATACTCACATTTAAAACACCGAACCTGCCTACCACTATAAAAGCTGGTTACCTTAGGTGTCAGGTAAGACCTTACATCCCGAACCCAGTCCGGTGCTTTAAGTGCCAAAAATTTGGCCATTCGCAAACTGTATGCAGGGGAGTTTCTGTCTGTCCAAATTGCGGGTCCTTAGATCACAACCAGAGTGAGTGTTCTGCTGCAAAAATGACGTGCGCGAACTGCAAAGGTGACCATCCGGCATATTCCAAAATTTGTGAAAAATGGAAAACTGAAAAAAAAATAGTACGATACAAGATCGAACACAAAGTCAGCTACCAAGAAGCAAGAAAACTAGTTTCACCTATTATAAACAAAAATAGTACCTATGCTAATGTAGTAAAAAAATTCCAAACAGTCTCCACTCAAACAGATGTCACAGTTCCCATTACCAAGTCAATTTCTGATTGGGCTAGAACTGTCCTCTCTGAGCAACAACCAAGTGTGCATAAACAACAACCCAAACTCTCAGACCAGGCAAATAACACTCCACTGACAATACCAGCCGCATCTCCTCCTCAGATATGTGCTAATACATCTGATATTACAAACCCAAAATCAAAGAAAAATACCCAGGACATAATCATGGATACAGATGGGACAACTATACATGAAGAACCAATTTTAGAAATCTACGCTGAAGAAGAAATGGATACTGGTCGACCAGTTTTCAAAAAAGACAAATCAAAATTGGAACGAAATAAGCCAGTCACCTCCAAAAAGCAGTCAGATACAGCTCCATCAACTAAACATAAATAATGGCCTGTGTTTTACAATGGAACTGCAGAGGCTTTCGTTGCAACACAGATGACATCCATGCTTTAATTAACCGGTATTCTCCAATTGCTCTTTGTCTTCAGGAAACTTACCTAACCTTACAAATTTCTCCTTCGATAAAGAATTATTGCCTTTATCGAAGAGATCGTAATAGAACAAATGCTGCCCATGGTGGTGTAGCAATCCTAATAAATTCCAATATCCCAACTAAACATATTCCACTTCAAACTGAAATAGAAGCTGTCGCTGTTCATATAACTCACTGTATTTCAATGACAATTGTCTCAATTTACCTACCACCAAACCATACTTACTCCTTAAAAGACCTTGAAGATCTCTTCATACAGATACCTTCACCCCTCTGTATATTAGGAGATTTTAACGGGCACCACCCCTTATGGGGCGATCCTAAACTAGATAGACAGGGTCGACTAATTGAAAGCTTTCTAGAGTCGCAAAATCTTACCATACTCAATACTGGTGCACACACTCATATACAACTCCCAACTGGACACACCTCAGCAATAGATCTCTCAATTTGTTCTCCAGTCCTGGTCCCAAGCATAGAGTGGCATGTTTCAAATGATCCTATGGGCAGTGATCACTTTCCAATCATATGCAATTTTTTAATATCAAAGACTCCCTCAAACAAACCCCGCAGGAAATGGAAATTTGTTCGGGCAGACTGGGCAAAATTTCGAACATCAATCTCTCTTGATGAGGAAAAAATCCAGCTCCAGAATATTGATAATGTGACAGACTACATCACGTCACATCTTCTAAAAGTGGCCAAGGAGACAATACCATTATCAAATCCCCCTGGTCGCAAGCATTATAATTACTGGTGGAATGAGGAATGTACAAAAGCAAAGAAAGCAAAAATTAAAGCCTGGAATTTATTTCGGCGATGTCCAACCACAACCAATCTCCTTAACTATAAGAAACTAAGAGCAAAAGCACGATTTGTACAAAGGCAAGCCAAGAAAGAATCCTGGACCCGTTTTGCATCGACCTTTAACAGAAACACTGATCAGAAAACTATATGGAAAAAAATTAGACAGTTATCTGGTAAGTTTCCTACTATACCTTCTCCAATTCTCTCCTGGAAAGGACAAGATCTATCCAGTCCCTTAGATATTGCTAATGCTTTGGGCAGTACGTTTGCTGAAATCTCAGCAGCATCAGCCTTTTCTACATCATTCAAACGAATTAAAAACACCAAAGAAAAGCATTCTATAAACTTTCACACTGCCCGCCTCCTTTCATATAACAAACCTCTGAAATACTCTGAACTTTTGCATGCTATTAGAACAGCCCACAATGGTGCTGCAGGGCCAGATGGGATTTATTATGTGATGCTACAACATCTTGATGACAAAGCTTTGCGCTTGCTGCTGGTTTTTTACAATCGTATATTTTCAGAAAATGTTTTTCCAGCTTCCTGGCATCACTCTACTGTTTTGGCACTTCTAAAGCCTGGGAAAGATCCAACCAACCCCCATAGCTATAGACCGATATCTCTCTCAAGCTGCCTCAGCAAAATCTTAGAAAAGATTGTCCACAGAAGACTCGTCTGGATCATTGAGTCAGAACATCTAATGAGCCATAGTCAATATGGCTTTCGTAAAAATAGGTCGTGCTTAGATCTTATGGTCAAGGCTGAATTCGCCATTCGAAATGCCTTCGTTAAACGGGAACATCTTGTAATGGTTTCAATAGACATAGAGAAGGCTTTTGACACCACCTGGCGGCATGGCATACTTGGTGATCTACACGCCCTTGGTCTGCGGGGCAACCTTCCTATATTTATTCAAAACTTCCTATGTACCAGATCGTTTCAAGTTCAGTACCAACATGCTCTCTCTACAACGTTCATGCAGGAAGAGGGTGTTCCACAAGGATCAGTACTGAGTGCCACTCTGTTTTCTCTTAGAATAGATTCTATTACAAGACAGCTTCCAAATTCAATCGAGACTTATCTTTATGCAGATGACCTCTCCATCTCCTGCCATTCCCAAAATATGAGATCTATTGAACGGCAGCTTCAGATATCACTAAATAAAATACAACAGTGGGCTAGCATCAATGGCTATCGGCTCTCGCAGCAGAAAACAGTTGCAATTCATTTTTGTAGGCAGCGCAAACTTCATCCAGATCCCGAACTTCAAATTTCTAATGTCTCCATCCCGGTCACTAATAATATCAGATTTCTAGGATTAATCCTTGACAACAAGTTAAATTTTATAGACCATATTAAAAATGTACGTACTTCCTGTCTAAAAAAGTTAAACATTCTCAAAGCTTTATCCGCCCAAACATGGGGTGCAGATCGTACTTCTCTGCTTCGGCTATACAGGTCATTAATCAGATCCCGCCTTGATTATGGAGCTCCCATCTATGATTCTGCCCGAATGAGCGCATTACGCTGGCTTGATCCCATTCAACACAGTGCTTTGAGGATTGCACTTGGTGCTTTTAGAACGTCGCCCAAACATAGTCTCTATATTGATGCTCATGAGCCCCCATTATCGTTACGTAGAAAAACACTGTTACTAAAGTATGCCGTTAAGATACAAAGCTGTGCCTCGCATCCGATTCAGTCATACTTGTTCAATCCACCACTAGAAAACCTCTTCAGAAATAAACCTAGCATAGTAAAGCCAGCTGGTCTTCGTCTCCTTGAACTGATGGAAGTTTGGAATCTTTCCGTTCATTCCGTACAACAGGTAGCAACCTGCTGTCAACCACCATGGGCTTCTCTTCCTCTGGTGACTTGTGACACTTATCTCTGCCATTGGGGAAAGGGAGTTTTACAAGCATCTAATATCATACAGCTTCATGCAGCTCACACTCAAAGATATAGTGATTTTACCCCAATTTATACAGATGGATCTAAATCTAATTCAAACGTTGGAGCAGCTGCGGTGTTTCCGAATACTGTTATTTCAGTATCACTTCCACCTGAATTCAGTATCTTCTCAGCTGAATTATATGCTATTAAACTGGCCTTACAAAATCTCTGTGCTGATGGATCTTTAAAATCTGTTATCTACACCGATTCGCTTAGTTCAATCATGGCTTTATGTAATTTCTCAGATAAAGTTCACCCTTTTATAGACGAACTTCAAAGTATATTATTAAAAATTGAAGAACGGCATCAACAGGTCATCTTCTGTTGGATTCCAGCACATTCTGGTATTCTGGGCAATGAACTGGCTGATAAAGCTGCAAAAAATCCATCTAGCTTAGACTTAACTAACATCCCTGTTCCGCCGTCAGATTTTGCCTTAACTATTCAAGCTGCCTGCTTGTCAGAATGGACAACAATCTGGCACTCTCAAACAAATAATAAACTCTTTCAATTTAAACATGATCCAAAAATTTGGAGCTCCAGTATCCGTACATCAAGACGAGAAGAAGTAGTCCTGTCAAGGGCAAGAATAGGGCATACCCATCTAACCCATCTTTATTTACTTAGAGGAGACGATCCACCACAGTGTCCACATTGTACTATAAATCTGACTGTTAAACACATACTTATTGACTGCCCCTACTATAGACAAGACAGAACATCAACCCTGCTTTCACTGGTAAATCTTAATAAACCAATAACGTTAGTGAATCTCATAGGTGACAATGCAAATATTTTCGAATTTTTCAACTTTCTGAAGCAGATTGGGCTTTTTAATCTTTTGTGATTTTTATAAAAAAAAAAAAAAAATTTTTTTTTCCGATTTCCCTATATAAAAAATGAATAGGCGCATTATAGCCATAGTAGCTTATGCGCCATTAAACCCCCATAACAACAACAACCACCGTTATGATCCAGCAGCCATATCCCTTCAGGAAACTTATTTAAATTCACAAGTTTGTCCTACTATAAAAGATTACTCTATCTTTAGAAGAGATAGAAGTATCGACTCTCCAGCCCATGGAGGAGTGGCGGTTCTTATAAGAAACAACGTACCATCGAAACATATTGCTCTTCAGTCTCCCTTTGAAGTAGTGGCAGTGCGCATTGACATTGGCATCACTCTTACAATAGCCTCTATATATATTCCTCCTAATTTCTCATTTTCTTCAGATGACCTAGAAAGTCTAATAGAACAGCTACCGTCTCCTTTCTGCTTACTTGGAGATTTTAATGCTCATCATCCGATGTGGGGATCTCTAACAATTGACAAGAGAGGCAAGTTAATAGAATCCCTTCTGGACTCTTATCAACTTACCCTTCTGAACACTGGTGAACCTACCTATATTCATTTTTCGACAGGATCCATGAGTGCAATAGACCTATCAATCTGTTCTCCTTCCTTATATAGTATTATGGAGTGGTCGGTTCTTGAAAATCCACTAAACAGTGACCACCTTCCGATTCTCTGCAAGCTGCAAACACGGGTAAACTCTCCTTCACTACGTCGTTCCTCTTGGAAATTTCGTAGGGCACACTGGTATGAATATGCCTCTCATGTGCAGTTAGACAACAAAATAATCCAATCTCAACCCATAGACAATGTCACAGAACATGTAACTAATCAAATATTACGAGCTGCTACCTCTGCAATACCAAAATCTTTCTCAGGGAAACGGAAACATAGTAATTACTGGTGGAATCAAGATTGTACACACGCCAAACAGTACAAAAATAGAGCTTGGAATTGATTTCGTAAATTTCCCACAACTACCAATCTAATTAACTTCAAAAGACTGAAAGCCAAGTTCCGCCAAATAAGACGAAAAGCAAAGAAAGATGCCTGGATCAGCTTTTCCTCGAGCATAAACAAGGATACAGACAGCAGAATTATCTGGAGGAAAATACAAATGCTTAATGGCAAAAACATTCAGTCCCCAGCTACAATACTAAACTGGGAAGGGAAAGAGTTGTCATCCCCGGGAGAAATAGCAAATGCCTTAGCGGAATCATTCGCCAGTATATCAGCAATAGCCTCCTACAAACCAGCCTTTCAGCAAATTAAAAAAACTGCAGAGCAGCATAAGATTAATTTCTCCACCAGAGTTTCACATCCATATAACCAACCATTCACATTAACAGAGCTTTTTGGAGCGCTCAATAAAACATCAAATAGCGCTGCTGGCCCAGATGGGATCTACTATATAATGCTGAAACAACTGAACGACAGAGCAAAAAGATCACTGTTAAACTATTACAACCGAATATTCTTAGAAAATGCTTACCCTATCTCCTGGTGTCACTCAATAGTTCTAGCCTTCCCAAAGCCCGGAAAGGATCGTACCTTTCCACATAATTATAGGCCAATTTCACTGACCAATTGTTTAGGCAAAGTCCTGGAAAAAATGGTTCACCGGCGTTTAATCTGGTTCCTGGAAACAAACAACTTGCTAAATAGTAATCAGTACGGGTTCCGAAAAAATCGTTCCACCTTAGACGTAATGATAAAAGCAGAGTCAAATATACGGAATGCCTTCATAAGGGGACAGCATCTGGTTATGATTAATCTAGATATTCAGAAAGCCTTCGATACCACCTGGCGATATGGTGTTCTACAAGATCTTCATTCTTTCGGCTTGAGAGGTCATCTACCCCAATTTATTCAAAGCTTCCTATGCCATAGAACTTTTCAGGTCAGATACATGAATAATTTATCTAAAACATTTGAACAAGAGGAAGGTGTACCACAGGGTTCCATTCTGAGTCCAACGTTATATTGGCCCCGAGTGCCAAGCGTAGTGATTCGAGCGACCTTTCAGCGAATTTTCTAGCGTGCCAGTTATTATAAAGAGCTTATTTTTTGTGTGAGTTTTTGCAATCTCCTTAAACTCCTACTGTATATATTAATAACATTTAGCACATTAAAACTTACTAATACAGAAAGGAAAGTCACCTTTCTTTATATTAATCACCTACTAACCTAATTTTTTTTCCGCTTGGTCACTAGGTGGCACCGCTCCTGCCTCCACGTGGCGGGGCTGGAAACCTGGGAGGAAAAGCTCTCACTCCCAGGGCGAAAAGGAGCAAACAGCATGGATTCTGACAACAAAATCACAAAATCCTCTAACATGGCCCAGTCAACTCAAGAACATGAAGAAATTTGTACAAACATGGCCAAAAGGCAAAAAACCGATATATATGAGATACCCGCTCCAAAGTATCTCATCATTCATTCTACGGGCGAACAGTCCACTGGAAAATTATCCCCTTTCCTGATACAAAAATGTCTGGAAAGCATAGCTGGAACTCCAAAAGCAGTAAAAAGATTAAAATCAGGCGACCTATTAATTGAGACAGCCAATATACGACAGTCAGAGCAACTAATGAAAACGTCCACTTTTGGAGGAGTCCCAGTATCCATTACACCCCATAATACTTTAAACACCTCGAAAGGAGTAATCTCTGAATGGGATCTCCTCAGTATAACAGAAGAAGAAATATTACAAGAAATGAAAACCCAGGGAGTCATTCATGTTAAAAGAATAACGGTCAAAAAAGAAGGAATAATCATCCAGACCAGAAATATCATTTTAACCTTCAACACTCCAAATCCACCACAGCATGTGAAAGCAGGATACTTGCTTTGTCAAATCCGACCCTACATACCAAATCCTATTCGATGCTTTAAATGTCAAAAATACGGACATTCACAAACAACATGCAGAGGAACAGCAATATGTGCCAAATGTGGTTCCCGAGAACACACCAACCAAGAATGCACAACCGAGCATCCTAAATGCCCAAACTGTGGTGGAAGCCACACTGCTTATTCTCGAGAATGCGAAAGATGGAAACAGGAAAGGAAAATCCAAAGATACAAAGCAGAACACAAAGTTACATACCAGGAAGCCAGAAAGACGATACAACCAGCCAACACAAGGAAACCTACCTATGCACAGATAGCTCAAGTAGTGCAAATAACCCAGAACCAACAAACAACAGGATCACAAACCGACGTTACAATAGCACCAAATGAATCGTTGTCAGAATGGGCACGCAAATGGCTCATGCCCCCAAAACAGCAGAAACGAGAACAGGCGGCAAACACCCCTATCTCAGTTCCACCAACAGTATTTTCACCACCGCAGGGAAAAACCAAAGAAGATACCTCGATAATAATGCACCATGCTGCTGAACAAATGGACACAGCAGGAAAAACACAACAAGAAGAACCCGTTCTAGAAATATTTGCCGAGGAAGATATGGACACTGGAAAGCCATATTTCCCTAAAAAAGACAAATCACGGACAGAAAAATTTAAAACAGTAACGAGAAAACAACCAGAAAACTCATCTAAAACAAAACAATGAGTAGTACTTTTATTCAATGGAATTGCCGAGGTTTCCGTAAGAATATTGACGATGTTCGTGATTTAATTTCTCAATATCACCCGATATGTTTCTGCTTACAAGAAACGTATCTAAAACCTGACGATGCAATCTTAATCAAGAATTACAGTATACATAGACGAGACCGAATAAATAATTCTATAGCCCATGGAGGAGTAGCAATCCTTGTCAACTCTCATATACCAGTCCAAGCAGTCCACCTACAAACCACTCTTGAGGCAGTAGCAGTCCGTATAGCAACAAGTCGTTTAATAACAATAGTATCAATATATTTACCTCCGAACCAGGAAATAAATTACGAAGACTTAGAAGAACTAATAGATCAACTACCCCCTCCCTACTGTATAATGGGGGATCTAAATGGACATCACCATTTATGGGGAAATACTGATTTTAACAAAAGAGGACATCAAATAGAAAAAATAATAGATGCCAAAAATCTAATCCTCCTGAACAGTGGAAAACACACGTATTTCCACCTTCCAACAGGAACAAGCTCAGCGATAGACCTTACTTTATGCTCCCCAGCATTATATCCTATTTTGGAATGGACAGTTCATGATGAACCATTACATAGTGACCACTACCCCATTATTGTCACTTTAACAAAAGACACCCTATGTCAATCCAGACGAAAACCCAAATGGAAATTTCACAAAGCAGACTGGGAAAAATTCAAAAATTTAGCAGTAATAGAACAACAGAGAGTCCGACAACTAACCATTGACCAAGCAGTACAATATGTAACGAATCAAATTAGCCAAGCAGCAGAACAATCAATACCAAAAACGTCTACCAAACTTCCCCTATTCCCAAAGCCTTGGTGGAATGAGGAATGTACCCAAGCAAAACGAGATAGAAACAGAGCATGGAATATTTTTCGCAAAAATCCTACCACAGACAATCTAATACATTTCAAAAAAATGAGAGCAAGAGCAAGATATGTCAGACGGGCATGCAAGAAAGCCTCCTGGATACGTTTCGCCTCAACTATAAATAGAACTGCAAATACTAAAACAGTTTGGGATAAAATAAGAAAAATGAACAACAGATACCAAAATTTAGTACATCCAATTATCAACTGGCAAGGACAAGACATCGCTGATCCAAAAGAAATAGCAAATGCTTTAGGTGAAACATTCGCCAAAATATCTGCCACCACATCCTATTCACCGGAATTCCAGAAATATAAAAATCATCAAGAAAAATACAACTTAAAATTCTCCACAAAATATTTAGAACAATATAACCATCCACTAACCATAGTAGAACTCCATAAGGTACTGTCACAAACAAAACAAAGTGCAGAAGGTCCAGATGGCATTAATTATATAATGATAAAGAAACTCAGCGAAGAATCTTTACAATCTATACTTCTTTTATACAACAGAATTTATATGGAACAAGAATTTCCTAGCAAGTGGCATCATGCAATTGTCCTCGCTTTCCCAAAACCTGGCAAAGATCCTACTAATCTAAACAGCTACCGTCCAATTGCACTTACCAGCTGCCTAGGAAAGTTAATGGAAAAGATTATAAATTCAAGACTCATGTGGTACCTAGAAAACCATAACCTTTTGTGCCCAGTGCAGTGTGGCTTCAGGAAACATAGATCAACCTTGGACCTATTGATTAAAATAGAAAACAACATACGAAATGCTTTCATTAAAAAACAACATTTAGTCATGATATGCTTCGATATCAAAAAGGCATATGATACAGCCTGGCGCTATGGCATTCTCCGGGACATATATAACTTAAAACTAAGAGGACATCTCCCTGTTTTCATCCAAAACTTTTTACAGCATCGAACCTTCCAAGTACGAATACAAACTACACACTCAAAGGTCTTCCTACAAGAAGAAGGAGTACCACAGGGATCAGTCCTCAGTGCCACCTTATTTGCAATAAAAATAAACTCTATAACCCAACATATACCATCCTCCATAAATACAGCTCTTTACGTAGATGATTTCAGTATTTCTTTCCAATCCCAAAACATGAGAACAATAGAACGCCAGCTACAAGGTGCAATAAACAAAGTCAGCAACTGGGCTCAGGAAAATGGTTTCACGATCTCAACACAAAAAACTGTAGGCGCACACTTCTGTAGGAAAAGAAACCTTCATTTAGATCCGGAATTAAAACTTAATGGACTGTTAATCCCAATCAAGCCAACCATAAAATTTCTTGGACTTATTCTTGATAAAAAACTAACCTTTTTAGAACATATAAAACAACTAAGAACAAACTGCCTCAAGAAACTAAATCTTTTGAGAGTCTTGTCCGCAACGACCTGGGGTGCAGATAGAGTTACTCTGTTGCGATTATACAGAGCCCTCATAAGATCTCGACTAGACTATGGAGCCCCAGTGTATAACTCAGCCAAACCAAGTGCCCTGAGGTGGCTTGATCCAGTGCACCACAGCGCTTTACGAACAGCTTTAGGAGCATATCGCACCTCACCAGTCCACAGCCTATATGCAGAGGCTCATGAACCACCACTACAACTCCGGAGACAAAACTTGTTGTTATACTACGCTGCAAAGATAAAATCAATACCTGACCACCCGACATGGACAATCCTACACGAACCAAGTTTGGAAAACTTATATAGAGCACATCCAAATGCTAACAAACCAGCAGGCATATATTTAAGAGACCTAATCCAGCAACGTAATTTAGATCTCAGTCAGATAGCAGTTTCTCCTAAAATTCCATATCCACCTTGGGATACCATTCAAACGATATGCGATCTTCATATGCATAAATGGAACAAAGATTCCCTACCTACACAAAATTTCCAACAATTACACGCAGCCTACAGAGACCAACATTGTAATACTACCTTGATATACACAGATGGCTCCAAAACAGAAACCAAAGTAGGAATTGCAGCCAAATTCCCCAACACCATTATTTCCAAACTACTTCCAACTGAGTGCAGCATATATACGGCAGAACTGGAGGCTATACAACTAGCCATAAACCATATATGGCTAACCAACATCGCCAACAGTATAATATTTACCGATTCGTTCAATGCTCTGCAAGCCTTAAAGGATAGCACCACCAATACCCATCCGACCGTATGTAAAATACATAACACGCTTTCAAAACTAGCAAAGCGAAAGCAGAACATAAGATTCTGCTGGGTTCCCGGACATGTAGGAATAGATGGCAATGAACAGGCAGACCAAGCAGCAAAACAAGCAGAAGGCCCAATCAACAATAGCATAAAAATACCATACCTGGACTATAAAACTACAATTCGAAATAGTGGCGAAAAGCAGTGGCAACAAAAATGGCAGGAACAGGCTGGTAACAAATTATTACAGATAAAACCGCTGTTACAACAATGGAAAACCAGTAGAAGAACCAACAGACAAGAAGAAGTTATACTGAGCAGATTAAGAATAGGACACACCAATGTTACCCACTCCTATCTACTCCGAGCCGAATCTCCGCCGCAGTGCTCCGACTGTCAAACAGTGCAAACGATCCAACATATCCTACTTGACTGCCCTAACTTCACACGACAGCGTCAGATTACCTTTAAATCCTTAAAAGGAATGGACACATTTTCATTAAGAACAATATTGTCAGATAAATCTAATATATCCGAAGTCTTCCAGTTTCTCAAACGGATTAACTACTATAATTTGATATAAAATTCATAACAAAAGACATCATTGAATAAGCCATAAATCATAAGTTTGGCGCATTATAGCCATAGAAGCTGATGCGCCAGTAAAATATCCAATCCAACCAACCAACGTTATTTGCAATAAGAATCACCAACATGACAAGGGATGTACCAAATACAGTACAATCGTACATGTTCGCCGATGACCTCATTATCTCTACTCAATCCCAGACTATGAACACCATTGAAAGGCAACTTCAAATTGCTATAGCTAGAATAGAATCATGGGCATTGCGGAACGGTTATTCCCTAGCAGAAAAGAAGTCTGCTGCTATTCATTTCTGTAAAAAACGGAAACTACATCCGGATCCAGAAATATTTTTAAATAACAGCCTCATTCCTGTCACTACCAATTTCCGTCTGTTGGGTTTACATTTAGATAACAAACTTAACTTCGCTTCCCATATGGCATACCTCCGGAATACTTGTCTTAAAAAACTTAATATCCTAAGAGCTGTCTCTGCTATGTCCTGGGGTGCTGACAGAAGCTCTCTCCTACACCTCTATAGAGCTTTAATAAGATCGCGCTTAGATTATGGAGCACCTATCTACGACTCCGCCAGGAAAAGTTCTCTATTACGTCTGAACACCATCCAGCATAGTGCCCTTAGAATAGCTGTTGGAGCCTTCAGAACATCTCCGGTTCACAGCCTGTATATTGAGGCAAACGAATCCCCTCTGCATCTCAGGAGAAAAATGTTATTGTTAAATTATGCAGCAAAGATTGGAAGTAATCCAGCCCACCCCAGCTGGCAGTATCTGTTTGATCCTCAACACACCGTGCTATATCACAATAAACCTAATGAAAACCGCCCCGCAGGGATTCGACTGCAAGAACTCATGATTAGTTGGAAAATTAACTTTAAGAATATATTCCAAGACCTTGCCACTCCTGAACCTCCCTGGACTGAATTCATACCTCTCTGTGACAATTTCTTTTCAAGATGGGGAAAATCCTCCCTGGCAAATACCAACATTCAACAGCTACATAAACTGCATTCTTTGGAAAACTCAGAGAAAGTTCATATCTATACTGACGGCTCCAAAACAGATACGGCTGTTGGTGCAGCAGCAGTTTCCGCCACTTTCTTAACAGCTGCCTCTCTTCCCTCCGAATGCAGTATCTATACTGCAGAATTATTTGCAATAAAACTGGCTCTGGATAACATAAACAAATATCATATCAAACAATCTTTGATATATACAGACTCTTTAAGTGCAATCAGTGCCTTTCAATCTACCTTTCCTCCCTCTCATCCCGTTCTTAAAGAGATCCGGTCTAAATTATCTTACCATCAAACAGCCAACTACAAGGTTACCTTCTGCTGGATTCCTGGTCATGTTGGCATCCAAGGTAATGATTGTGCAGATGAGGCTGCTAAACATCCCGACTCTGGATCTTACAGTCAACTGAAAGCTCCATACACAGACTATAAATCCATTATTAAAAAAACATGTTGGAAACAATGGTCTGATCTCTGGCAATCTCAAACTAATAATAAACTGTTCCAGATAAAAAAAGCGCCCCAACTGTGGACATCTAGTTTTAGAAGAAACAGGCGACAAGAAGTAATTCTGGCAAGGCTTCGCATCGGTCATTCACACCCAACTCATCTGCATTTGCTTTTGGGAGAGACTCCTCCTAAGTGTTTTTTCTGCCAGTCGCAACTAACAATAAAACATATTCTTATTGAATGTCCACACCTTTCATCTGTCCGAAATTCCAGCTTCAGCTCCCTCTCCAATTTGCAGGAACCCTTAACGTTATCACATATTCTTGGCAACGAAGCAAATTTCGAGGATCTGTTTAAGTATTTAAAACGCATCAATTTTTATAATAGTCTCTAATCATAACGTGAAATCAGTGATACCCAAACCATGAACAGGCACAATATGGCCCAAGAGGCCCTTGTGCCAAAAAACCTCAAATACAACAACAACATACAACAACAGCAACCTGTTGGCAAACTATCGCCTTTTCTTATACAGAAATGTTTAGTATCGGTTTGTGGATCTCCTAAAATGGTTAAACGTCTCCAATCTGAAGACCTTCTAATTGAAACTTCTAAGACAACTCATTCAGAGAAGCTGTTAAAATTAATATCATTTAACAGTATTCCAGTGTCAGTTACGCCCCATAACACTGAGCACCTCTAGAGACGTTATCAGCGAATGGGACTTGCTATCCGTATCGGAAGAAGAGATAATACAAGAACTCAGGGAACAAAAAGTGACTCATGCGCGGAGAAAAATGACCAAAACAGATGGCAAATTACTACCAACAAGGTCCATCATTTTGACATTTAGTACCCCCGACTCTTCCATCTTCTGTTAAAGCAGGTTATTTAAACTGCAATATTCGGCCCTACATCCCAAGTCCCATTCGCTGCTTTAAGTGACAGAAGTATGGCCATTCTCAGACAGCATGCAGGGGGGCGATGCTATGTGTTCTATTTGTGGCTCTAAGGAGCATTCCCAAGGAGACTGTACAGCTTACACTCCTACTTGCTTTAACTGTAAAGGAAGCCATCCTGCCTTTTTCTAAAGCATGTGACCTTTGGAAAACAGGCAAATAAATCCCGAAATATAAGGTGGAGCATAAAGTCACATACCCGGAAGCAAAGAAGCAAATACTGTTAACCATGCCTAGCCGATCATAGGCATCGGTTACTAAAAACAGCCGGTCAACTGCAACTCAAACAGATGTCTCCATAGAACCAAACATTTCCTATGCCACCTGGGCCAAAACTATGCTAACGTGTAATAAAAAATCTACAGTTAATGAAACCAGCAACACGCCAATCAGTATCCCAACTGATGCCATCTCAACCTGGCCCGAAACAACAAAATCTGTTAGTGTTGAAAATCAAAAGACAATGAAACCACGCTATAGCAACATGGAAATGGAGGTTCAGTCAGAGGACGAAGACAGTACTAGAATTACATGCTAATGACACCAAGGATACAGGACGCCCAACCTTTAATAGAAATGAAAAATCGAAACAAAACAAACAGAAACCTCAGAAAAAACAGTCAGATCAATCTTCGTCAAATAAACCCAATCAATGAACAAATTCCTACAATGGAACTGCAGAGGATTACGCAGTAATACAGATGACCTGAATGATTTACTCATACAAACTAACGCAGTAGGAGTATTCTTATAGGAAACATTTTACCTGTACAATGCAGTATCTTCACTTCTGAGCTTTCTGCTATTAACTTGGCTCTAGATCACATTACTCAACTTCTAATTTCTTCTGCCTTAATATACACTGACTCGCTCAGTGCTGTCTCCACCATAAGCAGTAATACCAACTCCTCTCACCCTGTAATAAAAGAAATACATTTTAAATTATTTACATGTAATCAGTCAAATAAAATTGTGACATTCTCTTGGATCTCAGGGCGTTGTGGGATAGCAGGAAATGAAAAAGAAGATCTTGTAGCCAAACATCCAGATACCTCTATTTTAAAGACTTTTCAAGTTCCATATACCGATTTCGAACCAATCATCCTTAAAGCATTTTACAATAGTTGGGCAACAATTTGGAGAGGTTATCCAGGGAACAAACTTCACCGAATAAAACCACATCCGAAGCTGTGGCTTTCCAGCTTTCGGAAAAGCAAACGAGAAGTAATTCCGAGAAGGCTAAGAATTGGGCATACCCGACTCACACACCTTTATGTATTAATGGATGACAGCACTCCTCGATGCACATCATGTCATGTACAACTGGCTATTCGTCTATTAGTGGACTGTCCTCATCTTCTCAGTATCCGCTCAAACAGCTTTAAATCATGAGCTAATGCACAGTGTTCACCGATATTATTGCAGATTCTTGGAGAGACCCTAATAAAACAATACTCTTTGCCTTCCTAAATAACAGAGGAATATACTATAAAATATAACAGGTATTACAATAAAGTTAGTATTTCCTATTAACCATTAGAAAGACACCATATGGCCCTAGCAGCTTATGTTTCGTTAAATTTCATAACAACAACAACAACTCCCAAATCTTTACACGGAAATTGCAGTTTTCATTCCAAATGTAAAAGACAAAGAACTTCTTTGAATTCTAAATTAGATAACGCACATTTCACCTCCTTCTAAGAAGTGAAACTTTCCTCTTTCTCCCCCCCTTCATTGGAGCATCATTTCATTTCTCTTCCAGCTATTATTCTCTACGTATATTATATTCGTGGTATTTCTTGTTTGTTTGTTTGTTCAGTAGCAGTCCTATTTATACCGAGCCATTCTAATGGTCACGCATTTCTCACGCAAACTTTTCATCTTTTGAAATGACGTCAGAGTGTTTCATTTATCGAGGTCAGACAATTGATGGTGTTGTGTATAAATGCAAGGCACAAATTCTAGATTCCACTAACCCTTCAGACTCTCACTCTGCTAGACAGTTTTCAGATCACCAATGGCTAAAGTAAGTGGTAGGGATCTCTCTTGGACACTCTTTCGTGCCTACATCTGTTTGTGTATTATGATTTCTCTATAAGTTATTTTAAATGGTAGTTTATTAGACATGTTGATTAATTCGGTATAGTATGCTGGTGTTTTATTCTCATTTTCTTGAACAGGTTTTGTTTGCGACATTCTTTGCTGCTCTCGTGGCTTTCAGCAACATCCAAGCTCATCATCCTTGTCACGAAAAGTGTCGCCCAGTAACACAGGCCGAATGCGATTCGCTATCAGGGTGGAAATTTCATCCGGAAGCGGAAAACGAGTGCCCTCGCCACTGCTGCGCAGTATGCTACAAAACTGTTGGTAAGTGTTCGACACTCATTGCTGACGTCCTCTCTGCGTGCTTTACAAAAAGTTGCGCAATGCCAAGTTTTTATTTTCTGTTAGTAACAACTTTGTTTTAAGGCAGCTTGGTCATACCAGTTTGTACAGTTTCATATTCGAACTGCTAATATTACGCTTATTATAATTGCGGTAATTATTTTAATAATATTAGTTAAAGATAAATAAAATAATAATTTCGTTGGCATTATTATTATTCGAAATTATAACGTACATGTAACTCAGACAATACTCTTCATTTTAAATTGGCCTCGTGCTGTTGTTCGCTTTTATTTTTAATCCTTTTTAAAATTCTGTCTGCATTCAGACGTCTGCTTTACACGTGTCGATGTTGAAATTACTGTACTTTATTATTATTATAATTTTGTGTTTCTAACGTTACCTGTACTCGTATCAGTTTTAATTTCTAGCTGTCAGAGGCAGCATTGAACTTGACCTTGGCACAATTATGGATTTAGCGTGAGAAGCCCCGTGAACTAGTATTTGGTTTCATCATTTTATTTTTATTTAAATCAGTTTGAAGTGGACACCTCACTGAAACCATAATGGCTTGTCATACGTGCCCAACTGAATGGTAGGTCACAGATCAAAATACAGCTGTTTTCAAAGAGTTCACAATGAGGAAGTTGTAGCCAAACTGTCTAGTTAGCCTTCTTTTAACTACTCTTTGATCTCGTTTGGCTTATTTGACCATGCAACATCGGAATTAATTAAATGTTCATTTGTCCTACCAAATATAAATATACACTGCCCTACCATTAAAATCCGGACACCTACCTTTAGACAAAAAAAAGCTTTTATTGTGTCATTTAATATTTTGTGGTGAAACCTTTTGCTTTTATGACTGCTTTCAATCTTCGCTGCATACTCTCAACCAGCTTTTTATAAATGTCAGGTGATATGTTCTTCCACTCAGCCACCAGTTCGACCTTGTCCTTCGGGCCATCTTTACGTGCTCGTACCCAACGATCGAATACACCCCAAAGATGCTCGATATGGTTCAGATCAGTACTCTGGGCTGGTCAATCCAACTTTTCCACACTCATGTCCTCAAATCACTCTGTTTCGACCTGGGCAGTATGGCATGGCGCGTTGTCTTGCTGATACAGGTATGCGCATTCACCGAAGTATTGCCGTAATGTTGGAAGTGCATAATTGTCCAGGGTGTCCTGGTACTGCTCAGCATTCATGGTTTTGTCGATAACGACTAATCGGCCCAAGCCAAACCATGAAAGAAGCCCCATATCATGACACTGCCTCTACCATACTTCATTTTTCGGATGATACAATCAAGAAGGAACTGTTCCCTTGGCATTCGCCACACCCAGGAACGGCCATCAGACAAGTAGAGTGTGAATCTCGACTCGTCTGCCCATAGGACTGTTTTCCACTGCTTACGGTCCAGGATTCGCTCTCCTTACACCACACCATTTTAATCGCCGTCTAACAATTGTAGAGGTGATCAATGGCTTGTGAACAGCTCCACGACCATTTTAACCCATATCATGGAGTGTTCTTCGTATTGTACTAGTGCTGACATTAGTCCCAATATTCTCACAGAGGGTTTGTGTGACTTGAGACAATGGAAAATTACAATTTGCATCTACAGTTCTTCGCAGAATTCTCTTGTCCCGTTCTGTTAATTTTCGGGGTTTACCAGGCCGTTTTTTTGCAGATTCAGTCCAATTCCTCTTCCATTTGCATATGACGTCATTAACTGTTTCAAACCTAGGGATCCCGAGAGTGACTGCGATGTCTCGTACAGAACGCTTGCTTATGTGGCATCCTACTATCATTCCACGTTGAAAGTCTGTTGAATGCGTCACCTTGCGTGCCCACTTTTGCAATTCTGTTCGAAGCCCAGTGTGCATATTCATAGGAGGTCTGAGACGTGTTGCATGAATAGTACCTGTTTCCCCATCCATGGAGGGGTGTCCGGATATTAATGGTAGGACAGTGTAGTGGTGTATTGTTGTTAAGCGACAAATTCCCTTCATGGCAGAAAATGCCAGGGGATAAATAAACTTTCTGTGTACTAACCGTAGCATAAGCTTTATATGTATAATACAAATATCACAATACAAGAAATCGCTAGAGGCCAGTATATGTGGAAACCAGCATTTGAACGCTTTCCATTTTATGACAACATTAAGCAATACATGTAAAGCGAGTTTCTAGTACAATATTTGTATTGAAATTATTGCCTCATTCGTCACAGTTGTTGGCGTTGGAGAGAAAACAAACTCAGGATGTTTTTACTGAGTTTTGGAGAATTAAAATTATATTTGCGGTTTCCGTTTAAATTCAACTGCTTTGTTCATATATTTATTCGTCATATTTAAAAGGAAACGGGCTGATATTTATAATTGTTATTTTTCTTCTCTTTATCGCAAAGGTCCAAACGAGCCTTGTAATGACACTTTCTCCGATGTATCGAATGGTTTCGCTGTTGTGTGTCAGCCAAACTACTACTGTGATCACTCCACGGACACCTGCAAGCCAGTGTAAGGCAACAGCCTGATGCGAATATGGTACGAGGAATGATGCTCCATTCTCCGAAGTCGAAGTTCTAAAATGGAATCCCATGAACTCCCGTCCTAATCACTCCCTATTGTGTTGTGCTTCTCAATGTTCCTGAAAGGAAGAAACTGCATCCATAAAAACTACATGAACTGTATTAAGGCCAGTTAAGTAACTGGGCCATTTACTGTACGTATTTGGCTGCTTAATAAAGTGCTTTTTCATGAGAATGACCATTGTTATAATTTGTAATCTTGCACAGTAGGGCGGGTGGTAGACCACCCCCTGGTAAATTGGGTTCAAACTGCTTCGACGGCTGCGTCACCTACCAGCGACGGCCCCAACTAAAATCGGTTCATAATGCCATCACTCCAATGGCCTGCGTCTTAAAGGATCACATCCTCTTGGCCTGAAAGGCAATTTGTCATATTTTATTCAAAACTTCTTACAATAAAGATCCTTTCAAGTTCGTTATCGGGAACTCTCTCTAAAAACGTTTTCCAGGAAGAAGGAATCCAACAGGGTCTGTTCTCGGTGCCACCTTGTTGGCAAATAGAATAAATCACATAATTAAACCCATTCTGAAAACTGTTAATTCATAACTTTCGCCGACGATCTCACAGTTTCTTGTCATATTAAAAACATGAGTTATATTGAGCGACAACTGCAGTTATCAAACAATTGCATCCACACATGGATGACACAAAACATTATTAGGACTTCTCTTGGATAAGAAACTAACATTCCTTGATCACATTAAACAACTCAGGCTTTCTTGTTTAAAGAAATTAAACATTCTCAGAGTTCTTTCCGCAACAACTTGGGTAGCAGATCGATATACACTTCTCAAACTTTATCGATGTATAGTTCGTGCCAAACTAGATTATAGAGCAGCCGTTTACGACTCGGCGAAACCAAGTGCTTTGAAATGGTTAGACCCCATACAACACAATGCACTTCGTATAGCACTCGGAGCTTTTCGAACTTCACCTATACAAAGCGTTTATGCAGAATCCCATGAACCTTCATTAGAGCTTAGACGACAGAACTTGTTATTGCACTATGCCGTCAAGATAAAAATCTATCAGTGATCATCCAAATAGAGATTTTCTGTTTTCATATAACTGGGAAAACATATACCAAGCCCATCCACGGATGAATCGACCCGCCAACATTTTTTCAAGAAGAGCAATATCCTGAAGCTTGGCATCATGCAATAGTATTAGCTTTCCAAAAACCGAATAAAGATCAGAAGGACCCAAACAACTATCGACCGATAGCGCTCACTAGCTGCTTGAGCAAAGTTTTGGAGAAAATTATCAACAAACGATTAATCTGGTTTTTAGAAACAACCAACTGGTTAAGCAGTATGCAATGCGGGTTTAGAGGTAATAGATGCACCTTAGATCACCTCGTAAGAATAGAAACAGACATAAGAGATACATTTATAAGTTCAAAACATATGGTTACCATATTTTTTGATATAGAAAAGGCATATGATACAGCTTGGAGATACGGTATACTACAAGACATCCACGATACAGGCCTCAGAGGACATTTACCGCACTTCATCCAAAACTTTATGAAAAACAGAACATTTCAGGTCAGAGTACAGAACACCATGTCAAAAATATATAAACAAGAAGAAGGAGTCCCCCAGGGGTCTGTCCTCAGTGCTATACTATTCGTCATAAAAATAAATGGCATCACAAAACAACTTCCATCCACGGTGTCGCATGCACTATATGTAGATGACTTCAGTATATCGTATCAAGCACAGAATATGGGAACAATAGAAAGGCAACTGCAATGCGCAATTAACAAAATCAGTAGTTGGGCCCAGAAAAACGGATTTAGAATTTCACAACAAAAAACAGTCTGCGTACACTTCTGCAGGAAAAGAAATTTACATCCCGACCCTGAACTAACAATAGAAGGTCACAAAATACCCGTCAAACAAAGCGTAAAATTCCTTGGACTCACTTTAGACAACAAGTTAACCTTCGTAGAACATATAAAGCAATTACGAATACAATGTATGAGACGGCTTAATATCCTTAAAGTCTTAACATCACTATCTTGGGGAGCAGACCGTTATACCCTGCTCAATCTGTACAAAACACTAGTAAGATCAAAAATAGATTACGGAGCACCTGTTTATGCTTCCGCCAAAAAGAGCGCCCTCAAATGGTTAGACCCAATTCACCATAGTGCACGGCCCCGGGTGCCAAGCGTTATAGTGATCAAGCAATTTCCTGAGTGATTATTAGAGCGTTTTCTCAAAGATATAGTTCTGTTTCAGTTATAAAAGTTTTCTTACTTTCCTATTATTAGGCAACTTAGTCTTACAAATCGTAAGCTAGTTTAAGAAAGGAAAAACACCTTTCTTTTTTTCTTTAAATTAACGTACTAACTTTTATACCGCTTGGTCACTCTAGCGGCACTGCTCCTGCCTCCCCGTGGCGGGGCCGGTAACCTGGGAGGAGAAATTCACTCCCCCAGGGCTGAAAGGAGCAAAGATGGATAAAAATATATATCCACCTATAGAGCCATTGAGCTCAAGACGAGACAATATAAATGACAATGATAATGACTTCTCTCAACCCAAGAGGCTGAGAACAACCCCTCAAGAGGAGATACCATCATTCCTCATTCTACACTCTCTCTCAGAGCAGCCTCTGAGTAAGTTATCGCCATTCCTTATCCAAAAATGTATTGAGTCTGTTGCAGGTTCACCGAAAATGGTAAGGCGACTTCAGTCCGGGGATATTCTTGTAGAGACCAGTAAAGCGCAACACTCTGCAAAGTTATTAGAGCAGACTACCTTTGGTGGACAACCAATAAAAGTCACTCCCCATGCCACCCTAAACTCCTCGAAGGGTGTAATTGCAGAATGGGACTTAGTAAATGTATCAGAAGAGGAAATAGTCCAAGAGCTTCAAGAACAAAAAGTAATCCAAGCAAGGAGAATCCTGACTCGGAAAGATGGTATTCTTGTTCCTACAAGGAGTATAATACTCACTTTTAGTTCTCCTATCCTACCAACATCTGTCAAAGCTGGCTATCTTCATTGCCGTGTGCGTCCTTACATCCCGAATCCAATCAGGTGTGGCCCCGAGTGCCAAGCGATATTAGTGACCACAGCGCCTTTTCATAGTGATTATCTGATACGCTTTACTGTATATACGTTTCTCCTGAGTTTCGCAAGTCCGTTAACTCTTGAGCATTATAATTGAATAGATCTCTTATATTATATAACCCAGAAAGGAAAGTACCTTTCTTTAACCCCCTTTTTTATTTTTCGTTAATACTAACCTTCACTTCGCTTGGGTCACTAGGCGGCACCGCTCTTGCCTCCACGTGGCGGGGCTGGTAACCTGGGAGAAAAAGGTAATCTCCCGGGGCCAAAAAGAGCACGTCATGAGTAAATCAAACTCTGACTTATCTGGGCTGCCAGATGCACCCCAGTCAACAAAAAAGAAAGACAGTTCTATTGCAGGAACTTCAAAACGGCAGAAAACTGACTCTGACATCTATCCTACTCCAGCTTTCCTGATCATGCACTCAACTGGTGAAAATGCAATTGGCAAAATCTCGCCATTTAGGGTACAGAAGGAATTAGAAAGCAGAGCTGGAACTCCTAAGTCTGTAAAAAGACTTAGGTCAGGAGATATTCTGATCGAGACCTCTAATAGTAAACACTCAGAGCGACTCTTGAATATTAATCTCTTTGCTGGAATACCAGTTACTGTGACACCCCACAGATCACTGAACACCTCTAAAGGAGTGATTTCTGATTGGGATTTAATAGATGTATCCGAAGAGGAGATGCTTGAAGAACTTAAAGAAGAAGGCGTTATACAGGTCAAGAGAATTTCCACCAGAAAAGAAGGAGTTCTGACTCCTACACGTAATCTCATTTTGACCTTTAATACACCACATCGCCCAGCATCCATTAAGGCTGGATATCTCGTCTGTAATGTCAGACCTTATATTCCAAATCCCCTACGGTGTTTCCGATGCCAGAAGTACGGACATTCCCAGACAGCTTGCCGGGGAACTCCTGCTTGTGCAAAGTGCGGGTCAGTTGATCACAACTGCGAAGCCTGTACTGCACCCCAACCGATATGCCCAAACTGCAAAAAAGATCATCCCGCTTACGCTAGAACATGTGAACGCTGGAAAACTGAGAAACTTATTCAGATTTATAAAACCAATCATAACGTGTCCTATCAAGAAGCTAAGCGAAATATCTCACCACCAAACCTTGCAAATAGATCTACGTATGCTCAAATCACCAAAAAATTCCAATCAACCGCATCGCAAACTGATCTAACAGTACCCCCAAAAGAGTCTTTCTCGAACTATGTAAAAACACTGTTCAATACAACTGAAACTCAGGCAGTCAATACGCCTATTTCTGTACCAATCGAAAATCACCACTCCCCGGATGAAGGGCACAAAGAAAAACAAATCGTAACTACTCACCAACAGGAAATGGATACTAAGGAAATACCCCCAGATGACCCGGTCCTACACATTTTTGTAGAAGAAGACATGGAAACAGAAAGGCCCTACTTTCGAAAGATAGACAAAAACAAGAGTGAAAAACAGAGAACCTCAGCACCAAGAAAACGCTCGGAAAGTCTAACTAGAGATAAACAATGAACACAATAATTCAATGGAATTGTCGTGGTTTCCGTGCCAATATTAATGACCTATACGACCTTATCTCTAAATACACACCAATATGTCTCTGCCTCCAAGAGACATATTTCAAATCTCAAGACACACCAAAACTGTCTTATTACAATATCTTTAGAAAAGATAGAACTGATCAAAATACTGCACATGGTGGAGTAGCTGTTATAACAAACCCATTTGTTCCTGTCAAACAGGTCTTACTAAACTCTCCTCTCGAGGCAATAGCGGTCCGTGTAGCTGCTGACATCCATATTACAATCTGCTCCTTATATATTCCACCAAGCTATCCCATCCAACAAAATGATCTAAACAACCTCATAGCTCAACTCCCCACACCTTTCCTCATTCTGGGAGACTTAAATGGTCATCACACACTATGGAGTAACAACAATATTGACCAAAGAGGAAAACTAATTGAAAAATGTTTAGATGATAACAACCTTCTCCTTCTAAATGACGGCTCACCTACTTACGTTCACCTTCCTTCTGGAACATATACTGCAATAGACCTGTCTATCTGTTCTGCAAGTTTGTATCCTACTCTAAAGTGGACGGCAAACAATGATCCACTGCATAGTGATCACTTTCCCATTACAATTGAATTAGTAAATAAACCCTCTTATCAACTTACTAGAATTCCTCGGTGGCTAATTGATAAAGCAGACTGGGAGATGTATAAAAAATTAGCTAAAGTGGACCCTGAAATTATACAAAAATCCCCAACCAAGGAAGCGGTTGAGTATGTCACAAAAACTATACTACACGCAGCAGGACAAGCTATACCAAAATCCTCCTCAAAATTACCTGTACACCCAAAAATATGGTGGAATGACGAATGCCGTGCAGCAAAAAGAGATCAAAATAAAGCTTGGAATACTTTTAGGCGCTATCCAACCACAGCTAATCTCATTCAGTTTAAACGCGTTAGAGCAAGAGCCAGGTATGTTAGACGCAGTAATAAAAAGGCCGCTTGGATTCGCTTCACTTCAACCATCAATCAAGCAACTCCCACACACAAAATTTGGAAAACAATCAGGAAAATGAGTGGTAAATATCAAACGACACCTCAGCCTATCATGGAATGGAGAGGGCAGAACATTTCTGACCCCGCCCAAATTGCCAATATACTAGGAGAAACTTTTGCCAAAACATCAGCAACAGAAAGTTACATACCAGCCTTCAGAAGATTCAAAGCAAATTCAGAAAAACAAAAGTTAAACTTTTCTTCAAAAGCAGAAGAACAATATAACTTACCATTCACTATCCACGAACTACATAGAGCCTTGTCAACATCTAGGCGTAGCGCTGTAGGACCAGATAATATCCATTATTCAATGATACAGGAACTAAGTGCTGAATCACTGCAGTCACTTCTTGATCTGTTCAATAGGCTCTACCGGGAAGACACATTCCCTGAGCAATGGCACCACGCTACAGTCCTTGCATTCCTTAAACCTGGAAAAGACCCGACAAACCCTACTAGCTATAGACCCATTGCTTTGACCAGTTGCCTTTGCAAAATTCTGGAAAAGATGGTGAACCGTCGACTGATATGGTACCTGGAAAATTTCAATCTCTTAAATTCTGCACAATTCGGCATTCGACAGAACAGATCAACACTAGATATACTAGTAAAACTAGAGAATTCCATTCGGAATGCATTCCTTAGATCGGAACACCATGTAATGGTTTGCTTTGACATCAGCAAGGCCTATGATTCCACGTGGAAGTATGGAATACTCCGTGAGCTACATCGCCATGGACTTCGGGGCCATCTCCCGATTTTCATACGCAACTTCCTAGACAAGAGAACTTTCCAGGTTCGATTTAAAACTTCGCTGTCCAAACTATTTTTTCAGGAAGAAGGAGTTCCCCAGGGCTCTGTACTCAGCGCTACACTCTTTATAATTGTGATAAACACCATTGCTGAACAACTTCCGAACACTATTGATAAGGCACTGTTCGTAGATGACCTTAGTATTTCTTGCCATGCGAAAAACATGAATACGATCGAGAGACAATTACAAGGGGCAATAAATAAGATCAGTACATGGGCACAAACCAATGGTTTTCAGATTTGTTCTCAAAAAACGTTGTGTATCCATTTTTGCCGACAACGTAAATTGCACCTACACCCGGAACTACAACTGAACGGAAAACCAATAGCAGTTCAACCCAGCATACGATTCTTAGGAATCACCTTAGATCATAAACTTACCTTCCTGGAACATATTAAAAGACTAAGAACATCCTGCCAACAAAAATTAAATATCATCCGGGTTCTCTCAGCAACAAAGTGGGGAGCTGATCGCCTTACCTTATTACGGCTATACAGATCTTTAATAAGATCAAAACTTGATTACGGGGCCCCAGTATATAGCTCAGCAAGGCCTAGTGTCCTTCGCTGGCTTGATCCTCTCCATCATAGTGCAATACGCATTGCTCTAGGAGCATATCGTACGTCACCAACACATAGTCTATATGCCGAAGCTCACGAACCCCCTCTCTCTATCAGAAGGCAACAACTTATATTACGCTATGCATATAAAATTAGATCTATGCCCGAACACCCAAATTGGGAATTACTTTTCACTCCCCAACACAGCAGGTTATACCATAACCGCCTTACTGCTAACAGACCGTTAGGTATAAGAATAAGACATCTTCTAGAAGAACTTAATCTGAGTTTTGATAATATCACAAGTACCCCTCCACTACTCCTTCCACCGTGGAGAATTACTCCACCTTTATGTGATAAATACCTTCATAAATGGGATAAATCTGCACTAAATAAAGAAAATTTTTTGCAATTGTACCATGCAGTGGTGGAGCAGTTTCCAAACTTCATTGTAGTTCATACAGATGGGTCAAAGAATGACACCCACGTTGGAATCGCCGCAGTTTTCCCGAACATAACATTAGCCTACAAACTGCCACATGAGTTCAGTATCTTTTCTGCTGAACTAATGGCAATTCAGGTTGCACTGAAGCATATCGAGTCCTCCAATATTGAAAGCAGCATAATATTCTCTGATTCTCTAAGTGCACTTCAAGCCCTGGAAAACACCATGAACATCACCCACCCTGTCGTTAAAGAAATAACAAACTCTTTATATACCTTATCTGAACTTGGAAAAACCATACACTTCTGTTGGGTCCCAGGACATATGGGAATTCCAGAAAATGAATTAGCGGACAGTGCCGCAAAAACGGCCGACTTACCACCTGATGTACAGTGGAGAGTTCCACATCACGATTATAGACAAATAATACAGGAAAAATGCATGTACCAGTGGCAATCAACATGGCAAAATCAACTTGAAAATAAGCTTCGAAGTATCAAGCCAAAACTTGAGCAATGGCCTTCAAGCCTCAGTGCAATTCGACAACAGGAGGTAATACTAGCTCGTCTCCGAATAGGTCACACTAATATTACTCATGGTTATCTTTTAAGAGGGGAGAATCACCCCCAGTGTGATCACTGTAAAACAGTACTTTCAGTGAAACATATCCTTGTGGAATGCGCAAAATTTGCAATAGAACGCCAGAATATCTTCACTCCAGCCACAACTGAAGACCCACTAACACTTGTTTCACTTTTGGGCAATAAAACAAATGTCTCAAAGATTTTTACTTTTCTCAAAGCGATCAATGTATACCACCTCCTTTAGCTAGTCAAAAATCAGTCTCCTGACCCTCGATCTATAACGAAATAGCAGAAATACTAACCTATGTATGGCGCACTATGGCCATAGATGCCCATGCGCCAAAAAAATCCCCAACCAAACAAACAAACAATCAGGTGCTATAAGTGCCAAAAATATGGACACTCCCAAACTGCATGTAGAGGTGAGGCAATATGTCCAAATTGTGGATCAAAGGAACATAATCAATCTGAATGCACTGCTACTCCTCATTGCCCAAACTGTAAAGGTAATCACCCAGCTTTTTCCAAAATATGCGAACTATGGAAACAAGGGAAAAAAATCCAAAAATATAAAGTTGAGAATAAAGTCACATACTCAGAGGCAAGAAGACAAATACTCATAACAGAACCAAAGCGTACATATGCCACTGCTGCTAAACAATGTCAGTCAGTAGGTATTCAAACAGATGTTACAGTTCCTCCAAATATATCCATCGCCGATTGGGCACGTTCCTTGCTCTCTGCTTCCAAACAGTGTCCTTCACAGCAAAAAGCTGAACAAGCCAGTAACACCCCAATTACCATTCCAACCGACGTGCCTCAAACAGCAAAACCAAAAGTGGCAGAAACTAAAGTTCTGAACCCACCAGTAGCTACGGGCATGGATGTTGACCAACGCAATGAATCAGATGATGGTATATTAGAACTGCATGCGACTGATGAGATGGATGTCACACGTCCCTACTTTCCAAAAAAAGAGAAAGGGAAATTGGATCGATCTAAGCAAGTTTCAACTAAAAAGCAGTCAGAAACAAAAATAAACAATAAAACCACTTAATGGAAAGATTCCTCCAATGGAATTGTAGAGGCTTTCGCAATACAAAAGACGATTTATATGATCTCATCGACCGGTATGATCTAGCAGGCATAGCCCTACAGGAAACCTACTTAAATGCACGAGTGTGTCCCACCATTAAAAATTACACCATCTTCAGACGAGATAGGAGAATAGACTCGCCAGCCTGTGGAGGAGTGGCAATTCTTGTTAGAAACAACGTTCCATCGAAACATATTGCTCTTCAGACCCCTTTTGAAGCAGTGGCAGTGCGTATTGAAATTGGCATCACTCTTACAATAGCGTCAATATATATCCCTCCTAATTTCTTATTCACTTCAGACGACCTAGAAAATCTAATAGACCAGCTACCATCTCCGTTCTGCTTGCTCGGAGATTTCAATGCACATCATTCGCTGTGGGGATCTCCAACAATTGACAAGAGAGGTAAGCTAATAGAATCCTTTCTTGATGCTTATCAACTCACCATTTTAAATACTGGCGAGCCAACCTACATTCATTTTTCGACTGGATCCATGAGTTCAATAGACCTCTCGATCTGTTCTCCCTCCTTATATACTATTATGGAGTGGTCTGTTCTTAACAATCCAATGAACAGTGATCACCTGCCAATCCTCTGCAAACTCCAAACACGAGCAAACTCCCCTTCCCCACGTCGCTCCATTTGGATATTCCGTAGGGCACACTGGAGTGAATATGCCTCTCATGTTCAATTAGATGATAAAATTATACAATCTCAGACCATAGAAAATGTCACGGAACACATTACTACTCAAATATTACTAGCTGCCACCATTGCAATACCAAAATCTTTACCAGGGAAACGGAAACACAGTAACTACTGGTGGAACCAAGATTGTACGCATGCGAAACGGGAAAAAAACAGATCTTGGAATTTATTTCGTAAATTCCCCACAACTAGTAACCTAATTAACTTCAAAAGACTAAGAGCCAAGTTCCGCAAAATAAGAAGAAATGCAAAGAAAGAAGCCTGGATCAGCTTCTCCTCAAGTATAAATAAGGACACAGATAGTAGAATCATTTGGAGGAAAATTCAAACGCTCAATGGCAAATATGTCCAGTCCCCAGCTACAATACTAAATTGGGAAGGGAAGGAGTTGTCATCACCAGCAGATATAGCAAATGCCTTAGCTGAATCATTTGCCAGCATATCAGCAATATCCACCTTTAACCCAACCTTTCAAAGAATTAAAGAATCTGCAGAAAAGCGTAAGATTAATTTTTCTACGGCAGTTTCACATCCATACAACCATCCATTCACATTCGCAGAATTAGTAGGGGCACTCAATAAAACACCAAATAGTGCTGCTGGTCCAGATGGGGTCTATTATATAATGTTAAAGCAACTTGACAACAGAGCAAAAACAACATTGTTAAAATATTACAACCGTATTTTCTTAGAAAATACCTACCCACTCTCCTGGCGTCACTCAATTGTTCTAGCCTTCCCGAAGCCAGGAAAGGATCGTACCTTTCCGCATAACTACAGGCCAATATCACTGACTAGTTGTCTAGGAAAAGTCCTTGAAAAAATGGTTCACAGGCGGCTAACGTGGTTCCTGGAAGCAAACAACTTACTAAACAGCAGCCAGTATGGATTTCGAAAGAACCGGTCCACGCTAGATGTGATGATAAAAGCTGAGGCAAACATCCGAAATGCCTTTATAAGGAGAGAACATCTAGTCATGATCAATCTCGATATTGAGAAAGCCTTCGATACCACCTGGCGATATGGTGTACTAAAAGATCTCCATTCTTTCGGCTTGAGAGGTCAGTTACCTCAATTCATACAAAATTTTCTATGCAACAGAACGTTTCAGGTAAGGTATATGAACAATTTATCCAAATCATTTGAACAAGAGGAGGGTGTACCGCAGGGTTCTATCTAAGTCCAACATTATTTGCAGTAAGAATTACAAACATGACACGGGAAGTACCAAATACAGTAGAATCCTATATGTTTGCCGATGACCTCATTATCTCCTGTCAATCCCAAACTATGAACATCATTGAAAGACAACTTCAAATTTCCATAGCTAAAATAGAATCATGGGCACTGCGGAATGGTTATTCTTTAGCCGAAAAAAAATCCACTGCAATTCACTTTTGTAAAAAACGAAAACTCCACCCGGATCCAGAAATATTTTTAAAAAACAGCCTGATACCTGTCACTAACAATTTTCGTCTGTTGGGGCTACATTTAGATAATAAACTTAATTTTGCTTCCCATATATCTTACCTTCGAACCACGTGTCTTAAAAAACTGAACATCCTAAGAGCCGTTTCCGCCATGTCCTGGGGTGCTGACAGAAGCTCTCTTCTCCATCTCTATGGAGCTTTAATAAGATCACGCTTAGATTATGGATCACCTGTCTATGACTCCGCTAGGAACAGTTCCCTATTACGACTGAACACCATACAGCATAGTGCCCTCAGGATAGCTGTGGGAGCCTTTAGAACATCTCCGATCCACAGCCTGTATATTGAGGCAAATGAACCTCCACTGCACCTAAGGAGAAAATCCTTATTATGTAACTATGCACTAAAGATTAAGAGTATTCCATCACATCCTAGCTGGCAGCACTTGTTCGACCCTAAATACACCATGCTATATCAAAATAAACCTAATGAGAATCGCCCAGCAGGGCTTCGACTGCAAGAGTTCATGATCAGTTGGAACATTAATTTTCATAATGTCGTCCAAGACCTTGCTACTCCCGAACCTCCCTGGACTGAATTCGTACCTCTCTGTGACAATTTCTTTTTAAGATGGGGGAAGACATCCCTGGCTAATACAAATTTTCAACAGCTCCATAAATCGCATTCCTTGGAAAACTCAGCAAAAGTACATATCTATACTGATGGCTCCAAAACGGATACAGCCGTAGGTGCTGCAGCAGTCTCCTCCAACTTCTCAGTAGCTGTTTCTCTTCCCACTGAATGCAGTATTTATACTGCAGAATTATTCGCAATAAAACTGGCTCTAGATAATATAAACAAGTACCATATCAAGGAATCCTTGATATATTCAGACTCCTTAAGCGCTATCACTGCCATTCAATCTACTTTTTGTCCCTCTCACCCCATTCTTAAAGAGATCCGATCTAAGTTATTTCACTATCAAACAGTCAATCAGAAGGTTACCTTCTGCTGGATCCCTGGTCATGTTGGCATCTCAGGCAATGAACATGCGGATGCTGCTGCAAAGCATCCCGACGCTGGATCTTCCAGACAAATAAAAGTTCCCTACACCGATCACAAATCTGTCATTAAAACAACATGCAGGAAACAATGGTCTCTCCTTTGGAAAACTCAAACCAATAATAAATTACTGCAGATAAAAAAAGAGCCACAACTGTGGACATCTAGTTGCAGGAGAAGCAGGCGACAAGAAGTGATTCTAGCAAGGCTCCGCATCGGCCATTCGCACCCAACTCACCTGTTTTTGCTTATGGGAGAGAATCCTCCTCAGTGTTTCTTCTGTCAGTCGCAGCTCACAATAAAACACATCCTCATAGAATGTCCCCAACTTTCAACAGTCAGAAAATCAAGCTTTAGCTCCCTGTCCAACTTAAAGGAACCATTAACGTTATTTGATATTCTTGGCAATGAAGCAAATTTCGAGGAACTGTTTAATTATTTGAAGCACATAAATCTGTATGATAGACTGTGATCAAAGTGACAAACAAATCCTGAATAGGCACAATATGGCCCAAGAGGCCCTTGTGCCAAAAAACCCCAATACAACAACAACAACAACAACAACCATAGTGCACTACGAATAGCAACAGGAGCATTCCGCACATCACCTTCATACAGTCTTTATACAGAAGCGAATGAACTACCATTGTTCCTCAGGAGACAAAAGCTGGCCCTACTCTATGCATACAAGATAAGATCCACAAGAAATCATCCGACTTGGGCATCATTATTCTCACCAAAATTTGAAAACATATATAGGAATCGCAAAAGTGCAAACAAGCCTCTAGGAATCAGACTGCAAGAGCTATTGACAACATATGATCTTAACGTAAATAATGTTGCAAATCTTGAAAGGCACATAATACCACCATGGATAAACCACTCCGCAACTTGTGGACTCTCCACGCAAACCTGGAATAAAAATAACTTATCAGACATTAACTTTCAACAACTACATGCAGCACATAGAACTAAATATCCCAATCATTTACCAATATATACAGATGGATCAAAAGCAGAGAACCATGTAGGAGCATCGGCAGTATTCCCAGACACTACACTGGCACGCCAACTTCCAAAAGAATGCAGCGTCTACACTGCAGAATTAGTAGCAGTTCAGATAGCCCTGGAGTACTTCAGAACCACATATCATTTGAGAACAGTAATATACTCTGATTCATTAAGTGCAATACAAGCCATTCAAACCACGACCAATACAACCCATCCAGTTCTAGTGCAAATTAAACAGATATTAACGGATTTAACAAAAGAAAAACAAGAAATACTTTTCTGCTGGATACCAGGACACAAAGGGATAAAAGGAAACGAAGAAGCTGATAGATTTGCAAAATCAACAACTAACCTTCAGAAACAACCTTTCCCAGTTCCGTATCAGGATTATAAACCAATCATTCAAAACCGCTCTCTGACACAATGGCAAGAACTCTGGCAAAAACAAACTTCAAATAAATTATATAAAATAAAACCAAAAGTTGAACATTGGAAAACAAGCACAAGAAAATCAAGGAGAGAGGAAGTTGTTCTGACTAGACTACGAATTGGACATACACACCTCACACATGGCTATTTACTACGTGCAGAAGAACCTCCAAGATGCCAAACATGCAATACTACCCAAACAATCAGACATATAATCATTGAATGCCCAACCTATGAAAATGATCGACGAAAGATTTTCTCATCATTATATAAAAGAAATCAAGACATCACCCTCAGAGATATCCTAGGTGACGAGGGACGGGTATCAGACATTTTCAGATTCATGCAGACAATCAACATCTACCATCTACTATAAATAATGATAGAGTATATAATCAGAGAAAATATTTAACTCCAGTTAATACGACAAGATATAGAGAATCAATATACATACAAAGACATAATATAACGAATGAACTGGCGCATTATGATCTCCGTTGTCAATGTGCCAATAAACAACAAAACAACCAACCAACCCGCCAACATTCGCCTGAAAGATTTACTACTAAGCCGAGAGCTTGATTATGACAACGTAGCTACTGAAATTGCACAGCCCATTCCACCATGGTGCATAGTTCAACCCCTATATGATATGTATTTTCAAATCTGGGGGAAAAACACTCCATCCAGAAAAAACTACCAGCAGTTATATGCAGCATACAAAGAACAATGTCCACATGACACTTTCATATATACAGATGGGTCTAAATCAGAGACTTGTGTAGGAGCTGCAATTCATTTTGAGGATCATACCTTCATCCAACAACTCCCAAAAGAATGCAGTATTTTTACTGCCGAATTACAAGCCATTTCAATGGCTATAAACCAAATCAAACATAAACAGATAGCAAACAGCATTATTTTCACGGACTCGCTTAGTTCTGTCACTGTCTTGCGGAACGCAAATACCAAAGGACACCCAATCCTACAACATGTCCAATTTTCAGTATCAAAGCTATTACAAATAAATCACAATATCAGATTCTGCTAGATCCCAGGCCACACAGGAATAACTGGAAACGAAAGAGCAGACAAAGCAGCAAAAGAAGCTCCCACCTCTGATTATGCCTTTCACACAATGCCATATACGATTACAAGTCCTTGATCCACCAAAGCAGTATAAAACAATGGGAACAACACTGGCAAGATCAAACTAACAACAAACTTCGTCTAATAAAAGAAACACTTCGACCATGGTTTACTAGCTTCCGATCGAATAGACAGGAAGAAGTGATCCTCGCTCGACTGCGAATCGGGCATACACATATGACTCAAACTTACCTACTCAGAGGTGAAGACCCCCCCCCCTCAATGCCAAAACTCTCAAGTTTCGCTGACTATACGTCACTTCATGGTGAACTGTCCAAAATTTCATAGAGAACGTCAAAGAGCCTTTCAATCAATAATGAATAAACAAAACAACCTAATGCTTAAAACAATTTTAGGTGACCGGCCAAATATTACCGAAGTTTTCTCCTTCCTTAAGTTAACTGGATACTTTCAAGACATATAAAATTAATAGTATACCTTTTATAAAGAAGCTACACAAATATATATATAGCAGAATCTTGGTTCTGCCATAAACGACAAAGAAAATGAAAAAAATGTTGATGTACGAAACTCCTACCTAGGCTAGGCGCATTATAGCCTAAGCTGCTCTTGCGCCAATAGCTTTCAAATAACAACAACAACACAAAACGTTTACAGACTATCCAATTAGAAATCTACTTCTGTACCAGACGTAAAATGCTTCCTGAACCTGAACTCCACTTGGATAACCATCGTCTTCCAGTAAGTATTCGTCTACTAGGCTGAAGTCTCGACAGCAAGTATTAAATCATATTGAATATCTCGGGACTGGAACCGAAAGGAAGAAGTCACGCTTGCAAGACTTCGAATAGGACAAATATACGTTCCTCATTTTTATCCTCTTTTTCCCTCAGATCCGGCCCCGGGTGCCAAGCGAATTCGAGGTCAAGCGTTCAAAGTGCGAATATACAGCGATCTTTCCCAGTGATAAAAATTCATTTTAAGTTATATCGTTCTTTACTGGAAGTTCATTTATAATTTAGTTCTATACTTGAAAAATCACAAGTAAGAACCAGGAAGGAAACTCACCTTTCTTTTTCAATACATATATTTACTCTATTTTACTAACCAACTAACTTATCTAACCGCTTGGCCTCCTTGCGGCACTGCTCCTGCCTCCCCGTGGCGGGGCCGGAAACTTGGGAGAGAAAGTCAACCTCCCAGGGCAAAAAGGAGCCTAACATGGACTACGACAACTACCCAGAGCTTGAGCAGCCTAGGCGCTCATCCAGTACCATCAACAATGCTGATCATGAAATTTCTCACGATGTAACAAAGTCTAAACGACTGCGTACAGACACAGACCAACAGGAATGCCCATCATTCCTTATCTTACATAGTCTGTCGGACAAATCTATGAGCACTCTCTCACCATTTCTTATTCAAAAATGTTTGGAAAATGTGGCGGGCTCTCCCAAAATGGTGAGAAGACTAAGATCTGGAGACCTCTTGGTAGAAACAGTGAGTCGCGCACATTCTGAGAGACTGTTGAAACTAACAGTATTTGGCGGACTACCCATTCAAGTTACCCCTCATGCAACACTAAATACTTCCAAGGGAGTAATTGCAGAGTGGGATCTGATAAATGTAACAGAAGATGAACTGGCCCAAGAACTCAAACATCAGAAAGTGATACAAGCCAAACGCATCATGATCAGGAAAGATGGAGAACTTGTTCCCACCCGCAACATCATCCTGACATTCGGAACACCTATCTTGCCATCCAGTGTCAAAGCCGGCTATCTCAACTGCCGAGTACGACCCTTTATCCCGAATCCTATAAGATGCTACAAGTGCCAAAAATTTGGTCACGCACAAATGGCTTGTCGAGGAGATCCAGTCTGCCCAAACTGTGGATCGAAAGAACATTCGCAAGCAGACTGTGACGCCAAAACACCACACTGTCTGAATTGCAAAGGCGTGCATCCAGCCTACTCCAAGTCATGCGATCTATGGAAAACTGAAAAAAAAATCCAAAAGTACAGGGTAGAACGAAAAGTCACATACCAAGAGGCAAGAAAGCAAATTATGCTTAACGCACCTAAGAACACATATGCAGCAGCAATGCAAAAATACCAAACAACAGCAACACAAACTGAAGTATCAGTTCCCCCAACCATGTCGATTGCAGATTGGGCCCGATCTATACTGTCACCAACAATGAAACAGACTCCAAAAGAGCAAAAGGTAGTAGATAGAGCCAACAACACCCCTGTCACAGTCCCACCTGCAACCCCACATAGACCATCAGATAATTCAAAGTCAAAAACCGACTCAGCTACAAATAGGAAGACAAACAATATTACTTCAGAAAATATGGACATTGATAACAATACTGACCCAAATGAACCTATTCTAGATCTTCATGCAGAAGATGTCTTGGATACCGGACGCCCAACCTTTCCAAGAAAAGAGAAAATGAAACTCGATCGCCACAAACAGCCTGGGAATAAAAAAGACTCAGAATCCACCTCAAGTAACAAAACCAAATAATGCACCAAATCATACAGTGGAACTGTAGAGGAATTCGCAGTAACATTGATGATATCCACGAGTTAATTGATCGTTACCATCCCGTAGGCATCTGCCTACAAGAGACAAATTTAACACGACATGTATCACTCTCAGTTAAGAATTATGCACTCTTCAGAAAAGATAGAACTGCTACAAATAATGCTCACGGAGGGGTAGCCATACTCATAGACTCACGAGTACCTTGCAGATTAATTCCTTTACAAACCTCCATCGAAGCTGTTGCAACACGTATTGTGATTGGTATTACTTTGACAATTGTTTCCATCTACCTTTCGCCCAATCACTCCTATACTATCCATGAACTGGAAGATCTTATTCAGCAGTTGCCAACCCCTATCTGTTTATTGGGTGACTTCAATGGACACCATCCATTGTGGGGTTCTCCCAATGCAGATAGACGAGGACAACTTATCGAACAGCTTGCTGACAGACAAAATCTGATTATACTAAATACTGGCTTGCCAACTTACATCCATCTCTCTACGGGTACAACTTCTGCAATAGACCTTTCGATATGCTCTCCGATCCTCTTCCCTAGTATTGAGTGGACGGCCCTCGACAACCCGCTAAATAGTGATCACTTTCCGCTAATATGTAAACTTCAAACAGGACATTCCATAATTTCCCAAAACTATGTAAAATGGAAATTTCACAGAGCAGATTGGGCAAAATTCACTTCCCGAGTGTCCTTTGATGAACAGATCATCGAAAGCTGTCCTATTGACACAGCTACCGATCACATCACGAGACAAATACTGGCTGCTGCATGCACTGCGATTCCACAATCACAGTCAACAACCCATAGAACCATAAACTATTGGTGGAACGAAGAGTGCAAAGGTGCAAAAAAAGAAAAAAACCGAGCATGGAATCTGTTTCGAAAATATCCCACCACCGCCAATCTTATAAACTACAAGAGACTCAGAGCCAAGGCCCGTCACATTAGGAAGAAAGCTAAAAGAGAATCTTGGATTCGATTTGCGAGCTCGATTAATAAGAATACTGATTCAAGAATAATATGGCGGAAAATAAAACAACTAAGTGGCAAAGTTCCCCAATTATCCTCTCCAATTCTGAACTGGAATGGACAGGATCTTTCTTCTCCTACAGATATAGCCAATGCCCTAGGGACTGTTTTTTCACAGCTATCTGCCTCAACAGCATATGATCTATCATTCCAGAAGATCAAAGCATTAGCTGAAAAGTCCAAACTGAACTTCAGATCTACGAGTAAATGTACTTTACCTTATAATCAGCCGCTTACAATGCTTGAACTTCAAGAAGCCATATCTAGCTCAAAACACAGTGCTGCAGGCCCCGACGGGATATACTACATTATGCTCCAACACTTAAATAAAGAATCGGTCTGTTCACTGCTCATTTTTTTCAATCGCATCTTTCTTGAACATTGTTTCCCCAGTTCCTGGCACCACTCCTATATAATAGCAATTCCGAAACCAGGAAAAGATCATTCCATTCCTGAAAACTATAGACCTATTTCTCTCACCAGCTGCTTAAGCAAAACCCTGGAAAAAATAATTCACCGTCGACTTACTTGGTTTCTCGACTCTAAAAATATAATTTCTGACAATCAATTTGGATTCAGGAAAAATCGATCAGCCCTGGATCTCATGGTCAAAGCGGAAACAAACATCAGGAATGCATTCATTCGAAATGAGCATCTCGTCATGGTATGCCTTGATGTAGAAAAAGCCTTCGACACCACATGGCGTTTTGGTATCCTAAGAGATCTGCATTCCCTTGACCTGAGAGGCCACTTACCGTACTTCATATTGAATTTCCTTCAGCACAGATCTTTTCAAGTCCGATACCGACAAGTTCTCTCTCAAACATATATACAAGAAGAAGGGGTCCCACAAGGCTCTGTGCTCAGCGCCACCTTATTCGCAATAAGAATAAACCATATGACTAAATATATGCCCAGCACTGTGAATTCATACCTCTATGCAGATGATCTCACTTTTTCTTGCAGTTCTCAAAACATGACTTTCATTGAGCGGCAGCTCCAAATTTCAATTAATAATATTCAGTTATGGATGGCACAGAATGGGTATAGACTCTCTTGTTCAAAATCGAAAGTAGTTCACTTTTGCAACAAAAGGAAGATGCATCCAGATCCAGAAGTACACTTAACAAATCAACCTATCTCAGTTGTGAGCAGCATTCGTCTGCTTGGTCTGACTTTTGATAGTAAGTTGAACTTCATAGAGCACGTTAAACATCTAAAGACGTCTTGCTTGAAAAAAATGAACGTACTTAGAGTCATTTCTTCTACATCATGGGGTGCAGATCGGTACACGTTACTGCATTTGTATAGAGCCCTAATCAGATCTCGCCTTGATTATGGTGCCCCGGTGTATGATTCTGCTAGAGGAAGCGTACTAGCGCGACTTGCACCAATTCAACACTCTGCCCTGAGGATTTCTACAGGCGCTTATAGAACTTCACCAGTCCAAAGTCTTTATATTGATGCTCATGAACTTCCTCTAACCCTCAGGAGAAAGATGTTAATTCTTAACTATACAACTAAAATCCAAAGTCTACCTACCCATCCCATTAGGCCGATACTTAACGACCCACAGTTCACAACATTCTATAGAAATAAACCAAGAGCAATTCAACCTTTTGCTCTCAGAGCTCAAGCACTATCAGAAACCTGGAATATAGATCCCGATAAAGTTCTACAAGATTTAAGCAGTACGGATCCCCCATGGAGGTGTATTATGCCACTCTGTGACAATTATTTTCTAAACTGGGGAAAACACTCTCTTGCAAATGTTAATATACAACAACTCCATATAGCCCATACACAAAATTATCTGCAATTTTCAAAAATATATACTGACGGATCAAAATCTGAGAGTGGAGTGGGTGCATCAGCCGTTTTCCCTCATAAAACCTTCTCTGTATCACTTCCCAATGAATGCAGCAGCTATACAGCTGAATTATACGCCATCAAAATTGCAGTGGAAAATATCCTCCATCTGACCATCCATAAAAGCATGATATATACAGACTCCCAAAGTGCGATTATAGCTTTACAGAACAATTCTCCTAAAACACATCCTTTAATAAAGCTCATAAAATCCAAACTGATGCATCTTCAAGAACTCCAACGAGTGGTCATTTTCTGTTGGATCCCAGGCCATGCTGGGATACAAGGAAACGAACGTGCAGACTATGCCGCTAAACATCCATCCGACAGTGAATTATCACAGCATTACGTCCCATATCTTGACTACAAAAGTAACATTCGAAGAATGTGTAAAGAACAATGGAGAATTCAATGGCAAGCCCAAACGCACAATAAACTCCGCCAAATAAAACCTGAACCGCAATCGTGGACCTCCAGTTTCCGTATGAACAGGAGGGAGGAAGTAATTTTAACTAGAGCGCGAATTGGCCATAGTCACCTTACCCACCTTTATCTCCTCACAGGTAATGATCCTCCACAATGCACACAGTGCAACTGTCCACTCACAATAAAGCATATTCTTATTGAGTGTACTTTATACACCACTGCCCGCCAAGTCTCTTTTAGCTTTCTGCCAAACCTTAAAGAACCTTTGACACTTTGCCACATCATAGGTAACGACGCTAATCTACTGGAGTTCTTTCATTTCACAAAAAATATCGAATTATATGATCGTTTTTGAGTAATGCCATCACAATCACCATGCATATGTAACATTTATAACGGTGATAGGTGCAATATGGCCTAAGCAGCCCTTGCACCAAAAAAACAACAAAAACAAACAACAAACAAACAAACCCTCAGATCCGCCTTACTGTCCGAACTACCATGCTCAAGTAACGGTCCAGCATATCATAGACTGCCCTCTCTATAATGGAGTGCGGCAAACCCCCCTCGACGTGGGCACCTGTACGTGGTGAGGGGACCTCCCAGTGATGCTGCTGGTTTTCCAGATTAGCATCACTGGGATCCAACGCCCATACCTTGGTTCCAGGGTTACATCATTGGAATCCGGCGTGTGCAGCCGTGCGCCGCGACCCGTGGAAGCGGAAAGGGGGATCCTGGTGGTTGAGGGGCCCAGCCTTAATACACCACTTTGGCCCCTGCTTCGACGAGACGGGTGGTCCCGGACCGGCTCGACTGGGATCAATCGGCGGGTGGTATTATACTGCTAGGGTCAACTGCGTTCCAATAAGTCTCCCTCCCTATGGTCCTGGGACGGGATAAAGACTTATTGGTAACGTGGGTATGGTGTTCTAAGCGAACTCGGCGTCCCATTCGTGTACGCAGTACCTGCTAGTTCACGAGTGGGCGCCCCCTCGTAGGGCTCCGTGGTGGGTGAGGTACTTAGGCATCAGACATTTTTCTTTACTCTCATGAGTAATTCAAATCCCCTTTCTTCTGGGGCCCCAACAAGGCCCCTACCTAATCGAGATGATGACGCAGATAACACCTCTGCAAAACGAGCCAGAACTGAGGATAAATCACCACCATTAGTGACACCGCTTTTCCTCATTCTCCATTCCACCGGAGAGCAGTCCATTGGAAAGATGTCACCCTTCTTCATCCAGAAAGGATTAGAAGGGTTGGCAGGTTCACCAAAATCTGTAAAAAGACTGCGTTCTGGCGACCTTTTGGTCGAAGCTTCTACCACCAAGCAAGCGGAAAAAATCATAAAGGCTACATCCATAGGGGGAATACCTATCATCGTAACCCCTCACAAAACTCTAAATTCTTCACGTGGTGTCATATCAGAGTGGGACCTTCTTCATGTTTCTGAAGAAGAGATCTGCTCTGAATTGAAAGACCAAGGAGTGACAGCTGTAAAGAGAATATCGATACGGAAGGATGGGAATCTCGTCCCTACCCGAGTTCTCATCCTCACGTTTAACACCCCACGGCCTCCAAATTCCATCAAGGCAGGTTATCTAAACTGCCCAGTGAGGATTTATATCCCAAACCCACTGCGGTGTTTTAGATGCCAAAAATACGGCCACTCACAAACATCTTGTCGTGGTAACCCTGCCTGTGCTCGATGTGGTGTTAAAGACCACGAGAGCAAGGAATGTACAGCTCCAAAACCCGCCTGTGTTAACTGCCAAGGTGAGCACCCCGCCTATTCAAGAGCATGCCAGCGGTGGAAAGACGAAAAAGAAATCCAAAAACTAAAAACAGAGCTGAATATTTCCTACCCAGAGGCCAGAAAACGTATCCAACCAGTAAATAGCGGGAAACCTTCATATGCCCAGAAGGTTTCTGCTAAGAGCACTATCGGGACACAAACTGAGATGACTATACCACCAAGAGAGTCATTCACCCCGATTGCACGCTATTTATTGAGTTCTCAAAAGCCCACCAAAAAAACACAGTCAGTTGCCACTCCTATATCCGTACCTCCTAGTGCTCCACCACTACCAAAACCAAGTGGTAAAGAGCCTGAAGTAACAACAGAAAGAATGGATGTAGAGAACAAGGAGGTACAGGATGAATCAGTCTTGGAACTCTTTGCGGAGGAAGAAATGGACACGGGACATCGTCCATTCTTCCCCAAAAAAGACAAAGCCAAGACTGATAAAAGTAAGCCCTCAGCACCTCGGAAGCCGCCTGATGGACCCACCAAGCCAAAATAATGGCTAAATTCCTACAATGGAATTGTCGTGGATTCCGGCGAAATACTGATGACATCAAGGCCCTCCTGCAAAAGCACGAGCCAGTTTGCTTTTGCTTGCAGGAGACTTATCTAAAGGCAAATGATGATCCCACCCTGCATAACATCACAATCTTTCGTAAGGATAGAATTGCGGATGGTCCTGCTCATGGAGGAGTGGCTATCCTTGTGGGTAATCAGACCCCAGTTAGCCCTTGCTAATTACAACCAGCATAGAGGCTGTTGCAATTCGCCTTACAGTGGGATTTTTAATAACGGTCTGCTCGATTTATTTGCCACCTGGGACTGACATCTCCCAGGAAGACCTTGATGATCTTGTAACGCAGTTGCCTCCCCCTTTCTTACTTCTCGGGGATTTTAACGGACATAACACCCTGTGGGGTAGTGCTAACATCAACGGAAGGGGACGAGTCATAGAGCGTATGCTCAATGACAATGACCTTTCCCTTCTAAATACTGGAACAAACACCTTCTTCCATATGCCTACCCGTACTTTTTCTGCCATTGATCTCTCTATCTGCTCCCCTTCTCTACTCCCTTCACTCACCTGGGAAGTGGAGGAGAATCCATACGGAAGTGATCACTTCCCTGTGATAACCTTGTTACACAGTGGGAGACCGTGTCTTCCTTTTAGGTTACCACGGTGGAAGTTTGATCAGGCTGACTGGAATGCCTTCCAACATCAGGCAAATTTTGACCTCAGTACAGTCAGTCAGAAGCCTATCAATGACGCAGTAACGTACATCACAGAAATCATTGTCCACGCAGCTGCTAATGCTGTCCCAAAAACATCAGCCCGGTTTCCACCATTTCCCAAACCTTGGTGGAATTCACAATGCACAGCAGCAAAAAAGGCTCAAAACAAAGCGTGGGGGATATTTCGCCGATATCCTACCACGAACAACCTTATAGCCTTCAAACGTGCACGAGCCAAAGCACGCTACATCCGTCGTCAGAGCCAAAAGGAATCGTGGATCCGTTTTACATCATCTATTAACCAGTCTACCAACTCTAAGGTAGTCTGGGATAAAATCCGGAAAATGAAGGGAAAATATACATCCCACCCTTCTTCAATCTTAGATTATAATGGATGCGCTGTTGCAGATCCAACTGCAATAGCCAATGCTCTTGGGGAAACATTCTCTAACATCTCCGCAACATCCTCGTACTCCCCAGAGTTCCTGGTCCTGAAACATAAACTGGAAAGAGAAGCACTTAATTTTAAGTCCAAGGGCCTCTATCCCTACAACGGGGATTTTACTATTCAGGAACTGAAAAGAGCCCTCGCTCTTTCCAAAGCAAGTGCTGTTGGACCAGATGGCATCCATTATGACATGATTAAACATCTTTCACCAAAATCTATGGATTGTCTGCTCCTTCTGTATAACAGAATCTTTACTGAAGGGCAGTTTCCGGATTCCTGGAGAAAGGCAATCGTTCTTGCCTTCCCTAAGCCAGGAAAGGATCCAAAAGTCACCACCAACTATCGTCCTATTGCTCTGACTAGCTGTCTGTGCAAAATCCTGGAGAGAATGGTTAATTCTCGTTTAATATGGTACTTAGAATCAAATGACCTTCTCTCCAACATACAGTGCGGCTTCCGAAGGAACCGGTCCACTTTGGACCATCTTATTAGATTGGAAGCATCCATCCGGGATGCTTTCCTAAAACGTGAACACTTGGTGTCGGTGTTCTTTGACATGGAGAAAGCGTATGACACAACTTGGAGATTTGGCATCTTAAAAGATCTGCATAGCCTTGGCCTTAGGGGGCAACTCCCCATTTTTATTAAAAACTTTTTAGCCAATCGATCTTTCCAAGTTCGTGTGGGATCCTCACTCTCTCGTTCCTTCAGCCAAGAGGAGGGAGTACCACAAGGATCAGTATTAAGTGTCACGCTTTTTGCCATCAAAGTGAATTCCATCACAGAACAACTTCCTCCAACTGTAAACTGTGCCCTCTATGTTGATGACTTTAGCATATTTTGTCAGTCATGCAACATGAGGGTTATTGAAAGACAACTGCAGAAAGCTATTGATCGCCTCAACTCCTGGGCTCTTGCTAATGGCTTCAGGTTCTCGCCGGAGAAGACCGTTTGCGTACACTTTTGTCGTAAGCGTAATCTTCATCCTGAGCCTGAATTAAAGCTCGGACAAAATGTAATTCCAATAGCAGCGGACACAAAATTCTTGGGACTCGTATTCGATAAAAAGCTGACCTTTCTGGATCACATCCGTCAACTCCGCACAAAGTGCACAAGAGGGCTAAATATTCTGCGCTCTCTTTCCTCAACATCTTGGGGTGCGGATCGATGCACCCTACTACGCATCTATCGTGCACTTGTACGATCCAGACTGGATTACGGGTCCCTGGTATACAATTCGGCCAGAGACAGTGTACTTCGTTGGCTCGATCCTGTCCATCATCTGGCTCTCCGTACCGCTATTGGAGCATATCGCACATCTCCTGTCCAGAGCTTATACGTCGAAGCAAACGAACCGCCATTATTGCTTCGACGTAAGCAGTTGTCTCTAAACTACGCTCTAAAACTGAAATCCCTGCCAGACCACCCTACGTGGCTAACCGTTTTTGAGCCACGATGGGAAAATTTGTACAACACCCGTAAGACTGCCAATCGTCCTTTTGGTATTCGTGTCCAAGAGCTACTCAAAGAACTTAATATAAAGGTAGACAGGGTTGCCCAAACACCAAAGCAACCCCTTCCACCCTGGCATGCTCATGTCCCGGCATGTGACTTGTCCCTTCGAAATTGGGGAAAGTCGGACACTCCATCGTCTGTCTACCTGCAGCTTTTTTCAGCACACCGAGCTGAACATTCTGACTTCGCGCCAGTCTACACAGACGGGTCGAAGTCAGAATCATATGTGGGATCTGCTGCTGTCTTTACAGACAGCACTACATCGGAGCAGATTCCCTCTGAATGCAGCATATTTACTGCAGAGCTGCACGCTATAGAGTTAGCCTTGGATCACATTAGTGAATGCCAATACCAACGGTTCATTTTGTATACCGACGCTCTCAGCGTGTTACAGGCTTTAATATCTGTGAGATATAATTCTCATCCAGTTCTGTCTAGCATTCAGCAGAAGATTCACGTTCTCCATGAACGTGAATATGATATCCGCTTCTGCTGGATTCCTAGCCACATTGGGATTAGGGGAAATGATTTGGCTGACGCCGCAGCCAAATCAGCAATTCCCAATAATGACCACTGCCTGTTAGTCCCCTATACAGACTACAGGCAAATAATACATCAAAAGATACATTCCCAATGGCAGGATTCGTGGAATAGACAGACTGCGAATAAGTTATATCATATAAAACCTGTAATTGAACCGTGGCAGTCTAGTCTGCGCAGGAATCGTAAGGAGGAAGTTGTTCTTGCCCGGACCCGCATAGGACACAGTCATTTAACTCATTCGTTTTTGCTGAGGGCTGATGACCCTCCTATGTGTGTGTCCTGTGGCACAATCCTAACGATTAGACACCTTTTAATTGACTGTCCAGATTTTAGCAGCACCCGTTTTACCGCTTTTAGTCATCTGACTGAGCCTTATACACTCAGTCAGATTTTATCCGACAATGACAACGTGTCTGCTGTTTTTAGCTATTTTAAATCAATAAAAGTTTTTAATTGTATTTAAAATTTGTTATTGTTATCTCTTTATTGATTTAATTTTTATATATTTGTTATTATTTATCTGGACATGGTGACCTAACTAATTAGGTCACCGAGAATTTAAACTTTTAAATATTGCATAGTCTTGGCGCATTATGGCCACAGCTGCCAATGCGCCAATAAAAAACCAAAAACAAACAAACCATTCTAATTGGCCACTACTTCATGAACATGCAACCCACTCATTGGCAAATGCACAAACTCTACAAATTTATACTGAGGGCTCCAAAAGTGACACAGCTGTGGAAGCTGCTGTGGTTCTGCCGACGTCAACAGTCTCTGGTGTCGTTACCTCAGGAATGCAGTGTTTTCACTGCAGAACTCTATGCTATTAAGATGGTTTGACCTTGATTGCTAATATTCCACTCCAAAGACTATAATCTATACAGACTTATTGAGTGCAGTGACAGCCCTCCATGGCAATTCTCGCTCTCCACATCCATTGATAAATCATATAACAACTCAATTATCGGATCTTCATAAAATTAGGCAGTGTGTCACTTTTTGTTGGATCCCAGATCACACTGGAACACCAGGAAATAAACCTTATTAGCCATGCAAACCACTTCTCCACCTACTCATCCGTTAATAAAACTCATCAGAACAGAGTTGATTCGTCTCAGAAAACATCAGCAAAAGGTTGTCTTCTGTTGAATTCCAGGCTGAAATAGCGGGAAATGAAATCTCGGATGATGCTGCCAAACACGCATCCAGCATAGCCTCAACGAATTTCCTAATAACGTTCACAGATTATAAAATGAATATTCGAAGTATAGGTAAAGATCGGTGGACACTTCAATGGATTTCAACTCCATTATGGTCTTCCAGATTCATTACAAACAGACAAGAATAAATAATTCCAGCAAGAACACGAATCGGTCACATTTATATAACCCATCTGTTCCGCTTGTCAGGAAACGACCCTTTTAGTGTAATCACTGCCACACACCACTTACAGTTAAACATATAAATCTGGAATGCACTCTGTATAATAATTCTCGTCTACTTTCATTCAGTTCTATCGGAAACTTAAAGGAACCTTTGTCATTTAGCCACGTCATTGGCGAAAAATGAAATCTCACAGAATTTGCTTCCTTCCTAAAACGAATAGAATTAAAAAATCGCTTCTAACGGCTTCTACAGCAACCAACAGAGACAGTATGGAACCATTTCATTCCATCATCAACAACAACAACTCATCTTATGCCTCTGTTCCTATTGTTACAGGAACAACCTTGCCCCTCACAAAGCTCATCCATTCACAGCGTACTGGTTGATTGTCCCTGTGTTATTTGTATATAGGTACAAGTTGTTGTTGGTATGGATATTTAATGGGACCAGGACTGCTAGGGGAAAAGCTTCCTCGATATAGAGATTGCCTGTGAGGCAGCAACTTCATGAAGAAAGCAGTAATTTTGTAATATACAAGTATCACAAATATTTTATCGCATTCATGGAGATGATGAAATTCTGGGCGAGGTTTTCTCTACTTCTATCTAGCAGTCTGCAGAGAACAGAATTTGGATGCTACAGATTTAGGGGGACCAGATCAAAAATCAGATAAGGCACGTGTCATGTGTATTTAAGCAATACCTCCTTCCTCCACGATTCATCCATTCTCACCAAATCAACATCCTGTATGAAGATGCATGCAACAAGGTTTCTGATCATTAGTTATTCTATCGACGTTATCCACTTCCACATTACAACATTCTTGGGACGGTTTTGGCCTCTCCTCATTGTTTTGAAGCTTCACCTGACGCATCACAAAAAACAGCACATGCTGTGGCGCATTATGACACGCGTAGTCCATGCACCACTACACCTCAATACGAACAAACGCGTGCTGTTTTCTGGAGGACATCCCACAACACTGCTGTATAAAGGTAGTAACTGTACGACCTGTACTCACTTCAACACCGAAGATCCTCACTCTTTCCTGACCGAACTTCGCTCGTTACCAATGGCCAAGGTAGGTGATAGAGTTTTTCTATGACACACATTCGTGCGGGAATCTGTGGCTCTCCATCTCACTGTAACCAACTTTAAAGAAGTGGCTTGAATTGCTAATGGTCCTCTAAATGTGAATAAAACAATGTAATTTGATGTTTTTGATTTAACAGGTTTTATTCGTGACATTTTTGGCTGCTGTCGTGGCAATCAGCTTCGTCCAGGCTCACCACGAGTGTCCTGATCCTGAATTTTGTTGTCGTATAACATCATGTGAGTGCCCTGTAGCTTACGGGTGGATATATCAGCAAGCAGCACCAGAAGAGTGTCATTGCTGTGATGTCTGCTACAAAATCGTCGGTAAGTGTTTTCCCTCTCATTACCGACATGATTTTTGCGTGTACCATTGCACGAGAGAGGCGCAAAATCAGGACCCCTCTTCTGATGACTTTCTCCAATGCTTTTTCGGACATACCGCAGTGATACAATTTGATACTTTCATTACATACACAACGTTACTAGTAGATGCTGCCAATGGATTGATGCGTTTATTAGTAACCATACCTGTTTCTGATTTAAGAATCAATCAACCAACCTGTTTCTAAAAATCTCTAAACAATACAAAGTAGCGCTCACTGGAAGCATTTAATCTCACTAGATCTTCTTGTAAATATAACAGATAGCTCCAAAGTGCGCATATCCAGAAAGAGACTGAGAAGTACTTCCCCATTACTGTTTTTGTGCTGAACAATACCTTCACTGGCATATTCTAGAATTACATTTTTAGGGAATCGCAGTAAAAGCTCGCTCGGTCACAAAACACTTGGCACTCGGAGCCAGATTAATAAGGAAATTTCTAATCGCAAACGATCAGATGGGTCCTCTAGTCTAAATTTGTAGAGATGTTTCTGAGTATCATATTCCCAGTCGATATCACACAAGAAATAGAGGCAGTCATTGCATGTCAGTTGATTTTACTTATACATAATGTGCATAGTATTAGGGTCAGGCGCCGCCTGTGGTTTCCCACGTCTGCGCGATATGTACACTGTGAAGCAAAGAGAAAAAAACTGTAAATGCCAAAAACTAAACTTATATTTAGGCCACCCAAATAATTAAATTTATCTGGCGTGCTGTGTCTTATGTCCGTTAATTGCGTGTGTTCTATGGTCGATTTGTCTGTTTTGCTGGATGAAAAACCCCAGTATCTGGGGGGGGGGAACCTTGCTATCTACGCCTGAGACCGACTAGCCCAGCCACGGAGTGAAAAAAGTCCATTAAAGTTCCTCCTGTCATCGACGGGATTCGAACCCAGGCCTTTTCCACCCAATGTGGGGAGGACGGTGACAGTACCACTGTGCTACACGCGCAGACACTGTAAATGCCAGAAAAATATTCTATGTTTAATATGTAGTATTGTGTTGGGTTCTGTTGGGTGTCCTGGTATTTGGCCGCGTTCTTCCAAAAATTTGACTGTTAAACATATTCTCATTGGCTGCTTCTACTATAAACAAGACAGAACTTCATCCTTTGTGTCACTGATTATTATATTTATGTAAATAAGTTGTCTATATGGTTTTAATTAATTTATTTTGAAGATTTGCATTTTAGGTTTACAATTGAATATATTCCTTTAGTTGATTGTGTATATATGGTTGTTTGTTATACCTGCACAAATTGCTTTATGAGATGATTTTATGTAATTTATATAATATTGTTTTAGAGTTATTTATTTTTAGAGGATAAAATTTAACACGATTACATCACCTGAATTGGTAATTGCTTATTGGGCCATGGGAATGATATTTGTTTATTGCATATGCATGTGTATAAATAAGATTGTGACGAGGATGAGTCAAAGGCTCAAGTAGCGGTCAACTACAACAGGTAGAGAAATAAATTGAATTGAATTTCGAAGTTATAATATCGGATGAAAGACACCTCGAAGTAGACATGGTAAAGTGCGAAATATTATAAGGGGAAATTGTAAAAATGGTTCTTCAAGAAGCATGCGATATTATAGTGAAATGAACTCGTCCAGCTACTGTTTCAAAATGGCCAAAAGGTTTCCAAACGTCGACCAGTTGTATAACCTGGAAATGAAATTGCAAACGGAGTAGATGCTGTGATGATTTGCAATCCCATTCTGTGTGGGAGGATTTTGATTTGAAGTATATCGAATTTTCTTTCAGAACAATTTTGGAAATTTTATTTATTTATTTCTTTCTTTAAATATGTACGCAAGAATTTTTCTAATTGATTTTGCCTTTTCCCCTCAAAGGATATGGAGAACCCTGTAATGACACCCTCTCAGATGTATCACATGGCTTCGTACATGTATGCGACACAAACTACTACTGCGATCGCTACTCCAACACCTGTACGGCATTGCCATGCTACACGGAAATTGAAAAGTAAGAATAATTTGAAGATATCGCATCCCAGCTGGACTTCTGAAGTGAAATCCCTCAGATTTCCATCCTTGTGTCTACCACGAAGCATCTTTTTCTCTCGGCATGTGTATGGAAGCAACTACACCCGTACAGATAATGTACATTGTATTTAGATTGGTTAAGTAATCACAATATCTCCAGCAGTACCTTATTTCCTAATAAATTGATTTTCATGAAGCGTGAGTTCAGTTTACTGCCAGCTTTAACCCTTAAACATTTAAAGAAATACATTTAAGTACAACAGAAATCACTTAAAGCCTTCGAGTGTCTTTTTTTTTATTCAAATTAGCCTTCATATGAAAAGGTATAAACAAAAAAAAGATCAGTACGTGCTTCGGGACATTTGCACCTCTAAAATGAGCCCTGGGTGCCAGCGTTCCGCAGTAAAGTGATCTGGTGCGTGTTAAGGCAATCTTCGAAAAGTTTTTCTAAAGAAGAATCGCTCTCATTTTTCAGTTTCAACGTTTATTCGCTAGCTGTGTTTCTTCCTACTGAATGCTTATGGCCCTAGCTGCCAATGCGCCATAAAAAACCAAATCAAACCAAACCAATCCTACTGAATGCAGAGTCTATCCAGCAGAATTATTGATATATACAGATTCTTAAAGTGCAATCGCTGCCATTCAATCTACCTTTTCTACCTCTGACCCATTCTTAAAGAGATCCAGGTCTAATTTATTTTACTATCAAATTTTTGATAGTAAAATTAATGATCTTATAGTAAAATAGTAAAATTAAAGTTAATGATCTTCTAAATACCCCGGTCATAATATACACAGACTCTTTAAGTGCAGTGAATGCAATACAAAATAAACCACAAAATTTCCATCCACTTCTCACACAAATCAGATCATAGGTATTTCACCTCAATAAAAATAAGCTGACTGTCATGTTTTGCTGAATACCCAGCCATGTTGGAATTCCAGGAAACGAGCGTGCAGACAAAGCAACAAAACACCTTGCTTGCTTTGACTCCATCCCAGTTCATTATTCTGACTACAAGCCAATCATAAGGCGTGTAGGCCCCGGGTGCCAAGCGATTCTTGAGGCCAAGCGATCATCTGTGCTAAGGCCCCGAGTGCCAAGCGATAGTGACAAGCGATTTTTCTCTGCGACTCATAAAGTGATCTTTGAAAGTGATATAGTTCTATTTTTTGTTGTACGATTTTCTCCTATTTTGTTCACTTAAAGCGGTTCTTCACTTAAAAAGTCTTACGTAAGAACCCAGAAAGGGAATCTACCTTTCTTTCTTAGTATTTATATTAAATACTCACACTCTACTAACCTTAATATCCGCTTGGTCACTGGTGGCACTGCTCCTGCCTCCACGTGGCGGGGCTGGTAGTCTGGGAGAAGAAAGTACTTCTCCCAGGGCTAAAAGGAGTAAACATGGATACTAATGACTTCCCACGATTAGAGCCAAAGAGCTCGCAACAAGACAACCACGAAACTGATCATGACTTTTCATTGTCGAAAAGACTAAAAAAGGATGCAAACAAGCAGGAAGCTCCAGCTTTCCTGATCATCCATTCTCTGTCTTCACAATCTGTCAGCAAGCTTTCGCCTTTCATCATACAACGATGCCTTGTAAATGCAGCAGCATCTCCAAAAATGGTGAAACGCCTTCAATCTGGCGACTTGCTAATAGAGACCTCTCTTCCAAGACACTCTGACCTCCTGTTAAAACTTACATCTTTAAGTGGAATTCCAATCCAAGTCACTCCACACAACACCCTGAATTCTTCCAAGGGAGTGATCAGTGAATGGGACCTATTGAACGTTTCTGAGGAAGAAATAATTCAGGAACTAAAAGATCAAAATGTAACTCAGGCCAAGAGAATCATGATACGAAAAGACGGCATCTTAGTCCCAACCCGTAGCATAATTTTAACCTTTAATTCGCCGAATCTACCATCCTCGGTTAAAGCAGGCTATTTAAACTGTCGTGTTCGGCCCTATATCCCGAACCCTCTGAGATGCTACAAATGTCAGAAATTTGGCCACTCCCAGACAGCATGCCGTGGAGATGCAACATGTCCAAACTGCGGATGCACAACTCACACTCAATCTGAATGCAAGGCACAAACTCCGCAGTGTCCTAATTGCAAGGGCAATCATCCAGCCTACTCCAAAGATTGTGATCTTTGGAAGTTAGGAAAAAAAATACAGAAATACAAGACAGAAAATAAAGTATCTTTTCAAGAAGCTAGAAGACAAGTAAAATCAAGTATTCCAAAAACTACTTATGCTTCGGCTGCCCATAGTTATAAATCGGTAGCATGTCAAACAGAAGTGTCAGTCTCTCCAGATAAATCGATCGCCGACTGGGCTCGATCCGTACTATCAACTCAGCCTACATCTGAATCACAGTTAGTGGACCAAAGTAATAATACGCCACTCACAATTCCAACTCAAAACCTAACCCACAATACAGTGGCAGAAAAAGTACATAAATCAGATAGTGTGGAGGTGAAACAACCAACAAGCATGGATACAGATGATATGCCCAACCAAGAAGATTTTCTTGAATTATATGCAGATGGAGACATGGAGGATAAAAATGATTCAGGACGCCCTTCTTTTCCTAGAAAAGAAAAATCTAAATCTGACCGTCACAAACAACCTACGCATAAAAAGCAGACAGATTCAGCTTCCTCTTACAAAACCAAATAATGGAACATATTATACAATGGAACTGTAGAGGTCTTCGCAGTAACCTAGATGATATATACGAATTAATTCATCACTATAAACCTCTTGCAATGTGCTTACAAGAAACTAATTTGACATCACTGGTCTCAGTCTCAATCAAAAATTACACTGTATTCAGGCAAGACAGGACTGTGTCTAATAACGCTCATGGCGGAGTAGCGATACTCGTGGATTCCTCCATCCCCGCCAGACGTATTCCCTTACGAACATCCTTAGAAGCTGTTGCCACGCGTGTTGTTAGTGGTATTACTTTGACATTGGCTTCCATTTATCTTCCGCCCAATCATCAATATACTATTCAGGAACTTGAAGATCTTGTTATGCAGTTACCATCACCGTTTTGTTTACTAGGAGACTTTAATGCACATCACCCATTATGGGGTTCCCCCACCTCAGACAGACGGGGTAAGCTGATCGAAACGTTGATTGATAGGCAGAATTTAACATTACTGAATACTGGGTCTCCTACATATGTGCATCTCCCTACTGGCTCAATATCTGCTATAGATCTTTCCATATGTTCCCCAATCCTCTTTCCAAGTATAGATTGGATACCTCTGAATGATCCTTATAGTAGTGACCATTATCCATTAATCTGCAAAATTCAAACATCCTGTTCCTACCCAATAGAAAGTCCAATTAAATGGAAATTTTCAAAGGCTGATTGGGAAAAATACAGATCGCACATCTCATTTGACAACGATATCATTCAGTCCGGTTCCATCAATAGCGTTACTGAGCATATCACAAATCAAATGCTGGCAGCTGCATCCGTCGCAGTTCCTCAATATCAAGCAAGTAATAGACGAAAATTAAATTACTGGTGGAATGAAGATTGCAATAATGCAAAAAAAGAGAAAAACAAAGCATGGAATCTTTTCCGCAAAAATCCTACCACCCCCAATCTTATTAACTATAAACGGCTCAGAGCTAAAGCTCGCTACATCAGACGCAAAGCAAAAAAAGAAACTTGGATTAAATTCGCCTCATCAGTTAATAAAAATACCGATATCAGATTAATCTGGAGAAAAATAAAATGTTTAAACAATAAATTTCCTCCTATATCCACCCCGCTACTAAACTGGAATGGACAAGAACTCTCTAATCCCACAGATATATCAAATGCACTGGGAATTGTATTTTCTCTGTTGTCTTCTTGTAATGCTTATGATCAATCATTCCAAAAACGTAAAACAGTTGCAGAGAAATCCAGACTGAATTACACTGACAATTCGGCTTTATCGTATAATCAGCCATTTACCATGTTCGAGCTACAGCAAGCTCTTACCAACTCAAGAAACAGTGCTGCTGGCCCTGATGGGTTATATTATGTAATGCTCCGAAATCTGGATCAAAGATCACTGTTTTCGCTGCTCATATTTTATAATCGAATATTTTCTGAACATACCCTCCCCAGCTCCTGGAGTCATTCTTATGTAATACCGATTGCAAAACCCGGTAAAGATCATTCGGTTCCTCAAAATTACAGACCGATATCCCTCACCAGCTGTCTCAGCAAAACTCTTGAGAAAATGATACATGGCCGTCTCACCTGGTTCCTCGAGTCTCAAAACTTGATAAATAAAGAACAATTTGGATTCCGGAAAAACCGATCCGCCTTGGATCTTATGATCAAAGCTGAGTCAAATATCAGAAATGCTTTCATCAAAAAGGAACATCTCGTCATGGTCTGTCTTGACGTTGAGAAAGCCTTTGACACTACGTGGCGTTTTGGAATCTTAAAGGATCTACATTCTCTTGGCCTGAGAGGTAATTTACCATATTTTATCCAAAATTTTCTTCAACGGAGATCCTTTCAAGTTCGTTATCGGGGAACCCTCTCTAAAATCTTTATCCAAGAAGAAGGAATTCCACAGGGATCTGTTCTCAGCGCTACCTTGTTTGCAATGAGAATAAACCATATAATTGAACTCATTCCGAAAACGGTGGATTCATACCTTTTCGCAGATGATCTCTCGATTTCCTGTCATTCTCAAAACATGCATTACATTGAACGCCAACTTCAAATATCAATGAATCGCATCCTGACATGGATGACACAAAATGGTTATAGACTATCCAGCCAGAAATCTACTGCCATACACTTCTGCTCTAGACGCAATATGCATCCTGAACCTGAGCTGCAATTGAATAACCATCCTCTTCCCATAACTGACTGTACTCGTCTACTGGGATTGTTCTTTGACAATAAGTTAAATTTCCAAAAGCACATTGAACATCTCCGGACTACTTGTCAAAAAAAACTGAACATTCTCAGAGTCTTATCAGCCACAACATGGGGAGCAGATCGCCAAAGCCTGCTACATATATATAGATCCATAATCAGATCTCGACTGGACTACGGTGCCCCTGTCTTCGATTCTGCTAGGGAGAGCGCTTTATCTCGCCTCAATCCTATTCAACATTCAGCTCTCAGAACAGCACTAGGTGCGTTCAGAACATCTCCAGTGCAAAGCTTGTATGTTGAAGCTCATGAACCTCCCCTAAATATCAGGAGAAAGATGCTGCTGCTGAATTATGCAACCAAGATCCAAAGCCAGATGACCCATCCTAATTGGCCAATACTCTACAATCCACAGTTTATGACCTTATACAGAAACAAACCACAGACAGTTCGGCCTGCTGGTATTAGGTTAAAACAGCTAGCAGAAGATTGGGATGTACACTTCAATAAAATTTTACGAGATCCTATAGATCCTGAACCTCCATGGTCTGTCATCACACCATCTTGTGACAATTATTTCTACCAATGGGGTAAACACTCTCTATCAGATATTAATATCCAGCAGCTACACATAGCGCATACTCAACGTTATCCTGACTTCGCTAAAATTTATACAGATGGATCGAAGTCCGAGAGTGGATCAGGCGCAGCAGTAGTACTCCCAGATGCTACCATTTCTCTATCTCTCCCAACAGAGTGCAGTAGCTACACAACTGAATTATATGCCATAAAGCTTGCTATAGAAAGTATTTTCCATATGTCAATTCAAAAGAGCTTAATTTACACAGACTCGCAGAGTTCTTTATCAGCCTTGCAAAACAATTCCCCGTCTACTCACCCTCTATTAAAGCTCATTAGAACAGAGTTGATACGTCTGAGAGAGTGCCAACAAAAAGTTATTTTCTGCTGGATACCTGGTCATACTGGAATACCAGGAAATGAAATTGCGGATGATGCTGCCAAACATCCATCTAGAGCAGCCCCAACAAATTTCTTAATACCGTTTACTGATTATAAAATGAAGATCCGAAGTATATGTAAAGATCGATGGACTCTACAATGGCAAGCACAAATTCATAATAAACTTTTTCAAATTAAACCTGTACCAAAATTATGGGCCTCTAGCCTCATTACTAACAGACAAGAAGAAGTAATCCTAACCAGAGCCAGAATCGGTCATACTCATTTAACTCATTTGTTCCTCCTCTCAGGGAATGACCCTCCTGAGTGTAATCATTGTCATACACCACTTACAGTGAAACACATACTTCTAGAATGTACTCTGTATCATAATGCTCGACTAATGTCATTCAGTTCTCTAGCAAGCTTAAAGGTACCATTGTCACTTAGCCATATCATAGGCGAAAAATCAAACATCGCAGAATTCTTCTCCTTCCTAAAACAAATAGGAATGTATAGCCGTTTCTAATTGCTTCTACATGAAACAAACAGGCAGTATGAACCACTTTTCTAAGTGCAATATGGCCTAAGTAGCCATTGCACTTAAAACCCCATAAACAACAATCTGTGCTAATAGTACTGCGATTCCTAAAGCGACTGAGTTTTTCCTTGTTTTATTTCGTTCATAAGTCTTTCTGTTGATTAGCTCTACTTTTTAAAAGTATAGAAAGAGAGCCAGAAAAAGGAAAGTACCTTTTCCTTTATTGTATATACTTACCGTACTAACTCCTACGCTTGCCAACAAGCGGCACTGCCCCTGCCTCCCCGTGGCGGGGCCGGTAACCTGGGTGGAAAAGCTAATCCCCCAGGGCGAAAAGGAACCGACACGGATAAAGAAAATTATCCAGCCTTAGAGCCTTCAAGCTCAAATACCATTGATTGGTATAATTCTGATGAAGGTAGTACGCAACATAAGCGCTTAAAAATAGATAATCATCAACCTGAGTATCCAACTTTTCTGATTATCCATTCCTTAACTAGTCAAGCAGTGAGCTAACTCTCCATTTATTATACAGAGATTTCTAGAAAATGCTGCTGGATCACCTAAAGTGGTCAAAAGGTTAGAGTCAGGGGATTTTCTTGTGGAAACTACCCCTCAACGTGGGCACCTGTACGTGGTGAGGGGACCTCCCAGTGACGCTGCTGGGTTTCCAGATTAGCATCACTGGGATCTAACGCCCATACCTTGGTTTCAGGGTTACATCTTTGAAATCCGGCGTGTGCAGCCGTGCGCCGCGACCCGTGGAAGCGGAAAGGGGGATCCTGGTGGTTGAGGGGCCCAGCTTCAATACACCACTTTGGCCCCTGCTTCGACAAGACGGGTGGTCCCGGACCGGCCCGACTGGGATCAATCGGCGGGTGGTTTTATACTGCTAGGGTCAACTGCGTTCCAATAAGCCTCCCTCCCTATGGTCCTGGGACGGGATAAAGACTTATTGGTAACGTGGGTATGGTGTTCTAAGCGAACTCGGCGTCCCATTCGTGTACGCAGTACCTGCTAGTTCACGAGTGGGCGTCCTCTCGTAGGGCTCCGTGGTGGGTGAGGTACTTAGGCATCAGACATTTTCTCTTTACTCATATGAGTAATTTAAATCCCCTTTCTTCTGGGGCCCCAACAAGGCCCCTACCTAATCGAGAAGATGAAAAAGAAAACACCTCTGCAAAAAGAGCCAGAACTGAGGATACACCAACACCATCAGTGACACCGCTCTTCCTCATTCTCCATTCCATCGGAGAACAGTCAATTGGAAAGATGTCACCCTTCTTTATCCAGAAAGGATTAGAAGGGTTGGCAGGGTCACCAAAATCCGTTAAACGACTGCGTTCTGGCGATCTTTTAGTTGAAGCTTCCAGCACAAAACAAGCTGAAAAATTCTTAAACTCTACATCCATAGGGGGAATACCTATCACCGTAACCCCCCACAAAACTCTGAACTCTTCACGTGGTGTTATATCAGAGTGGGACCTTCTTCATGTTTCTGAAGAAGAGATCTGCTCTGAATTGAAAGACCAAGGAGTGACAGCTATGAAAAGAATATCGATACGAAAGGATGGGAATCTCGTCCCTACCCGAGTTCTTATCCTCACGTTCAATACCCCAAGGCCTCCAAGTTCCATCAAGGCAGGCTATCTAAACTGCCCAGTGAGGATTTACATCCCAAACCCACTGAGGTGTTTTAGATGCCAAAAATACGGCCACTCACAAACATCTTGTCGTGGTAACCCTGCCTGTGCTCGATGTGGTGTTAAAGACCACGAGAGCAAGGAATGTTCAGCTTCAAAACCGATCTGTATTAATTGCCAAGGAGAGCACCCCGCCTATTCTCGAGCATGCCAGCGGTGGAAGGATGAAAAAGAAATCCAAAAACTGAAAACAGAGCTGAATATCTCCTACCCAGAGGCCAGAAAACGTATCGAACCAATAAATAGCGGGAAACCTTCCTATGCTCAGAAGGTTTCTGCCAAGTGCACTATCGGTACTCAAACTGAGATGACTATACCACCGAAAGAGTCATTCACTCCGATTGCACGCTATTTATTAAATTCACAAAAGCCCACCAAAAAAACACAATCAGTTGCCACTCCTATATCCGTACCTCCTAGTGCTCCACCACTACCAAAACCAAGTGGTAAAAAAGAGCAAAAACGTTCTGAAGAGTCACCCGTAATACCAGAAACAATGGATGTAGAGAACAAGGAGGTACAGGATGAATCAGTCTTGGAACTCTTTGCGGAGGAAGAAATGGACACGGGACATCGTCCATTCTTCCCCAAAAAAGACAAAGCCAAGACTGATAAAAGTAAGCCCTCAGCACCTCGGAAGCCGCCTGATGGACCCACCAAGCCAAAATAATGGCTAAATTCCTACAATGGAATTGTCGTGGATTCCGGCGAAATACTGATGACATCAAGGCCCTCCTGCAAAAGCACGAGCCAGTTTGCTTTTGCTTGCAGGAGACATATCTAAAGGCAAATGATGATCCCACCCTGCATAACATCACAATCTTTCGTAAGGATAGAATTGCGGATGGTCCTGCTCATGGAGGAGTGGCTATCCTTGTGGGTAATCAGACCCCAGTTCAGCCCTTGCTAATTACAACCAGCATAGAGGCTGTTGCAATTCGCCTTACAGTGGGATTTTTAATAACGGTCTGCTCTATTTATTTGCCACCTGGGACTGACATCTCCCAGGCAGACCTTGATGATCTTGTAACGCAGTTGCCTCCCCCTTTCTTACTTCTCGGGGATTTTAACGGACATAACACCTTGTGGGGTAGTGCTAACATCAACGGAAGGGGACGAGTCATAGAGCGTATGCTCAATGACAATGACCTTTCCCTTCTAAATACTGGAACAAACACCTTCTTCCATATGCCTACCCGTACTTTTTCTGCCATTGATCTCTCTATCTGCTCCCCTTCTCTACTCCCTTCCCTCACCTGGGAAGTGGAGGAGAATCCATACGGAAGTGATCACTTCCCTGTGATAACCTTGTTACACAGTGGGAGACCGTGTCTTCCTTTTAGGTTACCACGGTGGAAGTTTGATCAGGCTGACTGGAATGCCTTCCAACATCAGGCAAATTTTGAACTCAGTACAGTCAGTCAGGAGCCTATCAATGACGCAGTAACGTACATCACAGAAATCATTGTCCACGCAGCTGCTACTGCTGTCCCAAAAACATCAGCCCGGTTTCCACCATTTCCCAAACCTTGGTGGAATTCACAATGCACAGCAGCCAAAAAGGCTCAAAACAAAGCGTGGGGGATATTTCGCCGATATCCTACCACGAACAACCTTATAGCCTTCAAACGTGCACGAGCCAAAGCACGCTACATCCGTCGTCAGAGTCAAAAGGAATCGTGGATCCGTTTTACATCATCTATTAACCAGTCTACCAACTCTAAGGTAGTCTGGGATAAAATCCGGAAAATGAAGGGAAAATATACATCCCACCCTTCTTCAATCTTAGATTATAATGGATGCGCTATTGCAGATCCAACTGAAATAGCCAATGCTCTTGGGGAAACATTCTCCAACATCTCCGCAACATCCTCATACTCCCCAGAGTTCCTGGTCCTGAAACATAAACTGGAAAGAGAAGCACTTAATTTTAAGTCCAAGGGCCTCTATCCCTACAACGGGGATTTTACTATTCAGGAACTGAAAAGAGCCCTCGCTCTTTCCAAAGCAAGTGCTGCTGGACCAGATGGCATCCATTACGACATGATTAAACATCTTTCACCAAAATCTATGGATTGTCTGCTCTTTCTGTATAACAGAATCTTTACTGAAGGGCAGTTTCCGGATTCCTGGCGAAAGGCAATCGTTCTTGCCTTCCCTAAGCCAGGAAAGGATCCAAAAGTCACCACCAACTATCGTCCTATTGCTCTGACTAGCTGTCTGTGCAAAATCCTGGAGAGAATGGTTAATTCTCGTTTAATATGGTACTTAGAATCAAATGACCTTCTCTCCAACATACAGTGCGGCTTCCGAAGGAACCGGTCCACTCTGGACCATCTTATTAGATTGGAAGCATCCATCCGGGATGCTTTCCTAAAACGTGAACACTTGGTGTCGGTGTTCTTTGACATGGAGAAAGCGTATGACACAACTTGGAGATTTGGCATCTTGAAAGATCTGCATAGCCTTGGCCTTAGGGGGCAACTCCCCATTTTTATTAAAAACTTTTTAGCCAATCGATCTTTCCAAGTTCGTGTGGGATCCTCACTCTCTCGTTCCTTCAGCCAAGAGGAGGGAGTACCACAAGGATCAGTACTAAGTGTCACGCTTTTTGCCATCAAAGTGAATTCCATCACAGAACAACTTCCTCCAACTGTCAACTGTGCCCTCTATGTTGATGACTTTAGCATATTTTGTCAGTCATGCAACATGAGGGTTATTGAAAGACAACTGCAGAAAGCTATTGATCGCCTCAACTCCTGGGCTCTTGCTAATGGCTTCAGGTTCTCGCCGGAGAAGACCGTTTGCGTACACTTTTGTCGTAAGCGTAATCTTCATCCTGAACCTGAATTAAAGCTCGGACAAAATGTAATTCCAATAGCAGCGGACACAAAATTCTTGGGACTCGAATTCGATAAAAAGCTGACCTTTCTGGATCACATCCGTCAACTCCGCACAAAGTGCACAAGAGGGCTAAATATTCTGCGCTCTCTTTCCTCAACATCTTGGGGTGCGGATCGATGCACCCTACTACGCATATATCGTGCACTTGTACGATCCAGACTGGATTACGGGTCCCTGGTATACAATTCGGCCAGAGACAGTGTACTTCGCTGGCTCGATCCTGTCCATCATCTGGCTCTCCGTACCGCTATTGGAGCATATCGCACATCTCCTGTCCAGAGCTTATACGTCGAAGCAAACGAACCGCCATTATTGCTTCGACGTAAGCAGTTGTCTCTAAACTACGCTCTAAAACTGAAATCCCTGCCAGACCACCCTACGTGGCTAACCGTTTTTGAGCCGCGATGGGAAAATTTGTACAACACCCGTAAGACTGCCAATCGTCCTTTTGGTATTCGTGTCCAAGAGCTACTCAAAGAACTTAATATAAAGGTAGACAGGGTTGCCCAAACACCAAAGCAACCCCTTCCACCCTGGCATGCTCATGTCCCGGCATGTGACTTGTCCCTTAGAAATTGGGGTAAGTCGGACACTCCATCGTCTGTCTACCTGCAGCTTTTTTCAGCACACCGAGCTGAACATTCTGACTTCGCGCCAGTCTACACAGACGGCTCGAAGGCGGAATCATATGTGGGATCTGCTGCTATCTTTAGAGACAGCACTACTTCGGAGCAGATTCCTTCTGAATGCAGCATATTTACTGCAGAGCTGCACGCTATAAAGTTAGCCTTGGATCACATTAGTGAATGCCAATACCAACGGTTCATTTTATATTCTGACTCTCTCAGTGTGTTACAGGCTTTAATATCCGTGAGGTATAATCCTCACCCGGTTCTGTCTAGCATTCAGCAGAAGATTCACGTTCTCCATGATCGCGAATATGACATCCGCTTCTGCTGGATTCCCAGCCACATTGGGATTAGGGGAAATGATTTGGCTGACACCGCAGCCAAATCAGCAATCCCTAATAATAATCTCTGCCTGTCAGTCCCCTATACAGACTACAGGCAAATAATACACGAGAAGATACATTCCCAATGGCAGGAGTTGTGGAATGGACAGACTGGGAATAAACTATACCGTATAAAGCCTTTAATTGAACCGTGGCAGTCTAGTCTGCGCAGGAATCGTAAGGAGGAAGTTGTTCTTGCCCGGACCCGCATAGGACATAGTCATTTGACACATTCGTTTTTGCTGAGGGCTGATGACCCTCCTATGTGTGTGTCCTGTGGCACAATTTTAACGATCAGACACCTTTTAATTGACTGTCCAGATTTTAGCAGCACTCGTTCTACCGCTTTTAACCATCTGACTGAGCCGTATACACTCAGTCAGATTTTATCCGACAATGACAACGTGTCTGCTGTTTTTAGCTATTTTAAATCGATAAAAGTTTTTAATTGTATTTAAAATTTATGTTATTGTTACGTCTTTATTGATTTATTTTTTTATATCTTTGTTATTATACATCTGGACATGGTGGCCTAACTACTTAGGTCACTGAATGTTTTAATTTTTTTTTTTTACATATGACCGGTATTTGGCGCATTATAGCCTCAGCTGCTTATGCGCCAATAAAACTCAAATCAAATCAAATGTGGAAACTACACAGTCGAAACATTCAGAATTGTTGTTAAAGATGACAACATTTGGTGGTATCCCTGTTAAAATATCTCCCCACTCAACACTAAATAGTTCCACAGGTGTTATCTCTGAGAGGGATCTATTGAATGTAACAGAAGAGGAGCTTGTACAAGAACTTAGAGATCAAAAGGTCATACAAGCTAAGAGAATTTTGACTCGTAGAGATGGAAATCTCATTCCAACCCGTAGTGTAATTCTCACAATCAATACTCCAAACTTACCAAATACTGTAAAAGCTGGTTATATAAATTGCCATATCCGCCCGTATATACGAAATCCAATACGGTGTTAGAAGTTCGGACACTCTCAGGTAACATGAGGAAACACAATATGCTCAAAATGTGGGTCCCAGGATCACACTGAAACAGACTGTACTGCTACATCTCCAGTTTTCCCTAACTGCAAGGAAGATCATCCTGCATATTCTAGAAATTTCGAATTATGGAAACTTGGGAAAAAAATACAGACATTTAAAGTTGAAAATAAAGTGACTTATCAGGAAGGGTGACCACAAATAATGAAAGATACTCCTGCACGTACATATGCAGATGTTACAAAGAAATATCGTTCAATCTCTACACAAACCAATGACTCAGTTCCACCGAACATATTACTTGCTGAATGGGCTAGAGCTCAGCTTTCAGTTCCTCAGCCATCCTTGAAGCGAAACAACAGAGACCAGACTTGTAATATTCCAATTTCCATCCCCACTACTAGTGGCATCAAGTCCCAAAGTGAGACCAGGATGGCAAAAGCTTTAACTTCTACTAAAACCCAAATTAATACTGCAGAAATGGATGCAGATGACAAAACTTAACAAGAACCTATATTAGAAATTCATGCTGAAGAAGATATGGACACTGGACGGCCTGCCTTTGCTAAAAAAGATAAAATTAAAATAGATCGCAATAAGCCTCCTGCCTCTAAAAAGGAACCGGATCATCCTACCACTAAAACTAAATAAGGAAGTGCATTTTACAATGGAATTGTTGAGGGCTACGTACTAATACAGATGAACTTTATGACCTAATCCGAGATTTAAATCCAGCAGGCATTTGTTTACAGGAAACATTTTTAACTCCACAAGTGATCCCCCTCAATAAAGAAATATATTTTGTACAGGCGTGACAGGAATGCAGCAACTGCAGCCCATGGAGGTATAGCGGATTTGGTATCCGTTACTAATCCGTCTAGACAAATCCCCTTAAAAACTAATTTAGAAGTTTTTGCTGTAAGAATAGAAATCTTTATCTCTTGTTCCTCAGTCGTCAACTCATCCACGCAGGTGCAAAAAGTACTGGTGGAATTATGAATGTAATAGAGCAAAAAAACAAGAAACAAACAAAGCTTGGAATATTTTCCGCAAGCATCCCACTATTATTAACTTTATAAATTACAAGAAACTAAATGCTAAAGCACGACAAATAAGAAAGAAAGCCAAAAAAGATTCCTGGATACAGTTCGCTTCCACTATCACCAAAAAAACCGATACTAGATTAATCTGGAAGAAACTCCAACATCTGAATGGCAAATATTCCTTGTCATCCTCTCCAATATTGATCTGTAATGGACAGGAACTGTCTTCCCCCAAAGACATAGCAAACGCTTTTGCTAAAGACTTTGCAAAACATTCAGCAGCAAATTCATATGATGCTTCATTCCAACAAATTAAAGTGGCAGCAGAAAGGTATGAGTTAAATTTCAACACCGGTCTGTCTCTTCCATATAATCAGCCTTTTACTATATCCGAGTTAACGGATGCTCTTAAAAGAGCACCCAATAGTGCAGCTGGCCCTAATGGTATATTCTATATTATGCTAAAACACTTGAATGATACTGCTTTACAAATTCTTTTAATATTTTTTAACAGAATTTTTGAGGAACATGTTTATCCTCGCTCTTGGAGACATTCACTTGTATTAGCCATCCCTAAACCAGTAAAAGACCTCTCTAATACAGGAAATTATCATCCAATTTCCTTAACTAGTTGTTTGGGGAAGACATTGGAGAAAATGATTCTCAAGCGCCTCACCTGGTTCTTTGAGTCACATAACATCTTACATAAAAATCAGTATGGCTTTCAGCAAAATAGATCTGCATTAGATATGATGACCAAAGCAGAATCAAACATCAGAAACGATTTTTTCAGAAATGACCACCTCGTTATGGTAAGTTTCGATTTAGAAAAGGCCTTTGATACAACATGGTGTTTCGGTATTCTCCGGGATCTTCACACCTTTGGTGTAGGAGGCAAGCTTCCTTTGTTTATTCAGAACTTTCTCCAGGGCAGAACCTTTCAGGTTAGTCATCTAAATGCTCTTTCTAGAATTCATATACAGGAGGAGGGGGTCCCTCAAGGATCTATCTTGAGTCCTACGCTTTTTTAATAAGAATAAACAATATCATTCATGATGTTCCAAAATGGTGAACGCCCGCCTTATATATTACCTTGAGGCAAACGACCATTTGAACAAAATTCAGTGCGGCTTCCGAAGGAATCGATCTACTTTGGACCATTTAATCCGACTGGAAACAGCGATTCGCGATGCTTTTTTAAAGCGTGAGCACTTGGTATCAGTCTTCTTTGACCTGGAAAAAGCTTATGACACAACCTGGAAGTATGGTATTTTAAAAGACCTCTATTCCTTTGGTCTGAGAGGCCACCTCCCTATTTTTATTAGAAACTTTTTATCTAAACGACTCTTCCAGGTTCGTGTTAAATCCAGTCTGTCTCGCTTCTTTTGTCAAGAGGAAGGAGTTCCCCAAGGCTCTGTCCTCAGTGTTACGCTGTTTGCAGTCAAAGTTAACTCCATTACAAAACAGCTTCCTCCATCAGTAAATAGTGCTTTGTACGTTGATGATTTTAGTATTTTCTGTCACTCCTGTAGCATGAGAGTTATTGAACGACAATTGCAGCAAGCACTCAATCACCTTAGTTCCTGGGCTTTAACCAATGGGTTTAAGTTTTCTGCCCAAAAGACCGTTTGCATGCACTTTTGCCGCAAACGGAATCTTCATCCTGACCCAGAACTCAGACTTGGACAAAATCCAATTCCTGTGGTAGCAGAAACAAAATTTTTGGGACTTATCTTTGATAAAAAATTGACATTCCTACACCATATCCGTCAGCTTAGAACAAAATGCATGAGGGGTTTGAACATGCTCAGTGCTATCTCCTCCAACACTTGGGGAGCAGATAGAAGCACATTATTGCGTCTATACCGAGCACTTGTTCGCTCTAAACTTGACTACGGTTCCCAAGCTTACTCTTCTGCTAGAATTTCTGTACTCCGATGGCTTGATCCAATCCACCATAAAGCCATTCGGATTGCCACGGGGGCTTTCCGCACTTCGCCTGTCCAAAGTCTATACGTTGAAGCCAATGAACCACCTCTGATGCTTCGACGTCAGCAATTGTCGTTACAATATGCCATAAAAATAAAATCCCTGCCTGACCATCCTACGTGGACATCTATTTATATGCCACGGTGGGAAAATCTATATAATACCTGTAAAACTGCTAGTCGGCCTTTTGGTATCAGGATTCAAGAGCTGCTTCATGATATTAACTTCACGTTGGATAATATATCCACGTCAGTCAAGCAAGTCCTTCCCCCTTGGAATATACGATCTCCGTCTTGTGATTTCACTCTTAGGAGTTGGCTGAAAGCTAACACATCGCCATGTATATATCGGCAACTCTTTGCAGCACACCTTGCCGAATACTCTGAATTCTTGCCGGTTTATACAGATGGCTCGAAGTCTGAAGAGTTTGCGGGATCTGCTTGTATCTTTCCAAGCAAAACAATCTGCAGTCGTATTCCAAGTGAATGTAGCATATACACTGCAGAGCTACACGCAGTAGAACTGGCCTTGGATCATATAAAAACCCACCACTACCAAAAGTGCATGCTATATATGGACTCTCTAAGTGTATTACAGGCCCTGTCCAATGTGAGGACCACTCACCCAGTATTATGCCGGGTTCAGCAAATACTACACTCGCTCTTAGAGTTAAAATTTGATATTCGATTTTGCTGGATTCCTAGCCATGTTGGTATTAGAGGCAATGACTTAGCTGATGCAGCGGCAAAATCAGCAGCGCCACAAAATCCCATCCGCTTGTCAGTCCCCTATACAGACTGCAAGCAACTGATCTACAAAAAATTATGTGCGCGTTGGCAAGAATCTTGGAATGGGTGCCCTACCAACAAGCTGAATGAAATTAAGCCTGTAATAATGCACTGGCATTCTAGTCAGCGCAGGGTCCGACGGGAGGAAGTAATTTTGGCTCGGCTACGCATAGGACATTCTCACCTGACGCATTCGTATTTGCTGAGGGCTGATGAATGTCCTGTGTGCAGACATTGTAAAGCAATTTTAACCATCCGTCACATTTTAGTCGAATGTACCTTTTTTAGTAATGAACGCCGCTCATGTTTTAACCATCTGTCTGAGCCTTATACACTCAGACAGATTTTATCCGACGATGACAATGTGTCAGATGTATTCAGGTTCTTACAACTGATTAATTTACATAGTTTTATTTAGATTGCTCTAATGTTTAATATACTGTAAATGTTTTATGCCATATTTTAGTGTTTATAATATATTAACTAGATATGCTACTTTATATTTCTAAATATTTACATTTTATTACCTTAGACTTGGCGCATGATAGCCTTGATGCTGATGCGCCATTAAACATCAAATAACCAACCAACCATCATGATGTTCCAAGCACAGTAGAATTATATCATTATGCAGTTGATCTCACGATTTCGTGCCAAGGAAAAACTATGAATTTTATTGAGAGACAGCTTCAGATCTCAATTAACAAAATTGAGCTGTGGATGTCTCGCAATGGACCCGCTTATCAGCGGTAGCCATTTCTGTAAAAAAACGTAAGATCCACCCTGAGCCTGAACTACATCTTAAAAATTTCACCATACCTCTTTCAAATAGTATCAGATTTCTTGGCCTAATCCAGGACAATAAATTAAACTTCTTACAGCACATCACATATCTAAGAACCATTTTCTTGAAAAAATTAAATATCCTTAGAGTACTATCTTCATTGACGTGGGGTGCTGACCGATACACTCTGCTTCGGCTATATCGGGTATTAATCCGCTCTTGCTTGGATTACGGAGCTCCAATCTATGACTCTGCCAGGAAAAGTGCACTAACTCGGCTAGACACTATCTATCAAAGTGCCCTAAGAACTGCTTTAGGAGCATTCAGAACATCCTCTGTACAGAGTCTATATATAGATGCACACGAACCTCCACTCCATCTTCGGAGGAAAATGTTGATCCTCAACTATGCAGCAAAAATACAAAGTCTTCCCTTTTATCCTATCTCGCCATACTTATTAGAGCCCCAATGGACCACATTTTATCAAAACAAACCTAACGAAAACAAGCCTATTGGGATAAGGTTGCTTCAGTTAACACAATGTTGGAATCTAGACATGGGTAATGTCTTTCAGGAACTGAGCAATCACGACCCTCCGTGGTCTGATTATACACCGGTCTGTGATTTCTCATTCCAACAATGGGGGCAAAAGCAAGTAGCAGACCTTACCATCAGAAAAATTCTCGGTGTTTTCAAATATATACCGATGGCTGAAAAACAAGTATGACTTTTAGCTGAGTTCTTTTATTTCTTAAAGCAGACGGGATCATTTTACAGATTTTAACTGGTAATTGCACTACCGAATAGAATCAGACACAATATGGCCTTAAAAGCCCTTGTGCCACTAAACAACATATCAACCAAACATAAGGCGGATATGTACTGAGATGTGGTCTGAAATGTGGCATAATCAGTTAGCTAACAAGCTTCGTGAAATAAAACAAAATCCACAGCTATAGAGATCCAGTTCCCGATTAAACAGGCAGAAAGAAGTCGTGCTTGCAAGAGCACGAATTGGCCATTAGCATCTAACGCATCTATTTTTACTACCAGGAGAAGAGCCTCCACTTTGCTCGCATTGTAGTTCCATTCTTACAGTGAAACATATTATAATTGAGTGTGCACACTACCATTCAGCTAGAATCGAATGTTTCAGATCTTTAATTAACACACAAAAACCATTGCAACTAGCCCATATACTTGGAGATGATGCCAATCTATCAGAGCGTTTTAATTATCTATAAATGATCAACGTATACAGTCACTTCTAGAATTATTTCCATTCATATATATTGACTAACACTCCAAAGTAACAAGCGCAATTTGGCCATAGCATCCCTTGCGCCAATAAATCCCACTCCAACAAAGCAAAAAAGGAAAAGAATAAAGCTTGGAATATTTTCCGCAAGCATCAACATAACAGCAATAAATTATTATAACTTAATATAAAAATCACAACAAAAGACATCAGTTAATAATCCTTAAAAAATAAATTTTGACGCATTATAGCCATTGAAGCTCAAGCGCCAGAAAATACCCAAAATAAACAACAACCAACCTTTTTAATATTGTGGCTGCATTCAGACATCCCCGCTTTACACGTTCCAACGTTAAAAGTACTATTTTATGTCGCTAATATTACCTATACCCATGTTAGTTTTAATCACTAGCCGTCAGAGGGCAGCATTGACGTTGCCATGACACAATTATGAAATCAGTACGTGAAGCCCTGCGAACTATTATTTAATTTAATTGGTTCGAAGTGTGCACGTCTCAATGAAACTGTACAATATTTCAGAAAGTATTCAGTACAGGAACGAACGGTTTGCTGTATTTGCATCTACACGCCCTTTGTTGAGTTGAATTCGTTTTTTATGTTCCATTCTGTTCCTCTAAGCGTGCATTTATAAATGAAAATGGCTCGTCAACGTCCACAGCTGAATAGGATTGGGCATAGATCAAAATACGGCTGTTTTCAAAGAGTTGACCACGATGCCTCTTGAGAAGATTGTAGAGGTAGCTTTGTTTGGTATCTTGTTCGGCTTCTTTGACCATGCAACATCGGGTTTAATTCTATATATGTATAATATAAATTTCACAGTACAAAAAATAAATCACCAGAGGGCAGTATAGGTGGAAAACAGCATTGAACGCCTAAACTTTTATGACATCATTTTGCAGTACACTTAAACTGAATTTTTATTAGCATATTTGCATTGCAATTATTTCCTCGTTTCATCACAAATGTTGGCGTTGGAGATAAATTTAACTCAGGATTGTTTACTGAGTTTCGGATAAAAAAATACAAATAAAATTATAGCAGGGGTTTCTCTTTAAATTCAGCGGCTTATCGAAGAAATAAAGAAAAATCAAGGCGTTGTTTATTTTCCCCTATACTCTTATGAAGTTAGGAAACTTATAATTTTATAAGTATTATAGAAGTTTATAATTTCTCTCTGGGTTCTGTACATTTTACAAGCAACATATGAATGTGAAACGTGGAGATAAAATTCATTTCAGTGAGTCCTAATCTGGATGAGAGGTACCGAGTATTAGCCAAATGAATAGCCTCTGCTAACAGAGGGCTTTGAAAAGTCTTTGTCAAAAGTCCCGATGACACTGGTCGGTATCAATTTCCTCCCTGAAATAATTTCGACAGGTTCTCGTAGGAAATTTATCAGATATGTGCTTAAAAGTTCTCATCACCCTCCGGACCGGCTCGACTGGGATCAATCGGCGGGTGGTTCTATACTGCTAGGGTCAACTGCGTTCCAATAAGTCTCCCTCCCTTTGGTCCTGGGACGGGATAAAGACTTATTGGTAACGTGGGTATGGTGTTCTAAGCGAACTCGGCGTCCCATTCGTGTACGCAGTACCTGCTAGTTCACGGGTGGGCGCCCCCTCGTAGGGCTCCGTGGTGGGTGAGGTACTTAGGCATCAGACATTTTTACTTTACTCTCATGAGTAATTTAAATCCTTCTTCTGGGGCCCCAACAAGGCCCCTACCTAATCGATCGTTAGATGAGAGTGAAAGTAATTCAGCTAAAAGAGCCAGAACTGAGGAGAAAACAACATCTGTGACACCTCTTTTCCTCATTCTCCATTCCACCGGAGAGCAGTCACTTGGGAAAATGTCACCCTTCTTCATCCAGAAAGGATTAGAAGGGATGGCAGGTTCACCCAAATCCGTAAAACGGCTGCGTTCTGGAGATATTCTAATAGAAGCATCAAATGTAAATCAAGCTGAAAAGTTTTTGAAAACCACATCTATAGGGGGAATACCCATCATCACAACCCCTCACAAAACTTTGAACTCTTCAAGAGGTGTGATATCAGAGTGGGATCTTCTTCATGTTTCTGAAGAAGAGATCTGCTCTGAATTAAAAGAACAAGGAGTAACAGCTGTCAAGCGAATATCCATGCGTAAGGATGGGAATCTTGTCCCTACCCGAGTTCTCATCCTAACATTCAACACCCCAAGGCCTCCAAGTTCCATCAAGGCAGGGTACTTAAACTGCCCAGTGAGGATTTACGTTCCAAACCCACTGAGGTGTTTTAAATGTCAAAAGTACGGCCACTCACAAACAGCTTGTCGTGGTAACCCTGCCTGTGCTCGATGTGGTGCTAAAGATCACGAGAGCAAGGAATGTATAGCTCCTAAGCCTAACTGTATTAACTGCCAAGGAGAGCACCCTGCATACCCTCGAGCATGCCAGCGGTGGAAGGACGAAAAGGAGATACAAAAGTTAAAAACGGAGCTAAACATCTCCTACCCAGAGGCCAGAAAACGCATACAACCAATAAATAGCGGAAAGCCTTCATATGCTCAGAAGGTTTCTGCGAAGTGCACTATCGGTACACAAACAGATATGACTATACCACCAAGAGAGTCATTCACGCCGATTGCACGCTATTTATTGAGTTCACAAAAGCCCACCACAAAAACACAATCAGCTGCTACTCCAATATCCGTACCTCCTAGTGCTCCACCACTAACAAAACCAAGTGGTAAAAAAGAGCAACCAAAATTAACAGAATCAATGGATGTAGAGGACAAGGAGGTACCGGACGATTCAGTCTTGCAACTCTTCGTGGAGGAAGAAATGGACACCGGACAGCGTCCATTCTTCCCCAAAAAAGATAAAGCCAAGACTGATAAAAGTAAGCCCTCAGCACCTCGGAAGCCGCCTGATGGACCCACCAAGCCAAAATAATGACTAAATTCCTACAATGGAATTGTCGTGGATTCCGGCGAAATACAGATGACATCAAGGCCCTCCTGCAAAAGCATGAGCCAGTTTGCTTTTGCTTGCAGGAGACATATCTAAAGGCAAATGATGATCCCACCATGCATAACATCACAATCTTTCGTAAGGATAGAATTGCGGATGGTCCTGCTCATGGAGGAGTGGCTATCCTTGTGAGTAATCAGACCCCAGTTCAGCCTTTGCTAATTACAACCAGCATAGAGGCTGTTGCAATTCGCCTTACAGTGGGATTTTTATTAACGGTCTGCTCTATTTATTTGCCACCTGGGACTGACATCTCCCAGGAAGACCTTGATGATCTTCTAACGCAGTTGCCACCCCCTTTCTTATTTCTTGGGGATTTTAATGGACATAACACCCTGTGGGGTAGTGCTAACATCAATGGAAGGGGACGGGTCATAGAGCGTATGCTCAATGACAATGCCCTTTCCCTTCTAAATACTGGAACAAACACCTTCTTCCATATGCCTACCCGTACTTTTTCTGCCATTGATCTCTCTATCTGCTCCCCTTCTCTACTCCCATCACTTACTTGGGAAGTGGAGGAGAATCCATACGGAAGTGATCACTTCCCTGTGATAACCTTGTTACACAGTGGGAGACCATGTCTTCCTTTTAGGTTACCACGGTGGAAGTTTGATCAGGCTGACTGGAATGCCTTCCAACATCAGGCAAATTTTGAACTCAGTACAGTCAGTCAGGAGCCTATCAATGACGCAGTAACGTACATCACAGAAATCATTGTCCAAGCAGCTGCGAATGCTGTTCCAAAAATATCTGCCCGGTTTCCACCATTTCCCAAACCTTGGTGGAATTCACAATGCACAGCAGCAAAAAAGGCTCAAAACAAAGCGTGGGGGATATTCCGTCGATATCCTACCACTTGTAATCTAATAGCCTTCAAGCGTGCACGAGCCAAAGCACGCTACATTCGCCGTCAGAGTCAAAAGGAATCATGGATCTGTTTTACATCATCTATTAACCAGGCTACCAATTCTAAGGTAGTCTGGGATAAAATCCGGAAAATGAAGGGAAAATATACATCCCACCCTTCTTCAATCCTAGATTATAATGGATGCGCTATTGCAGATCCAACTGCAATAGCCAATGCTCTTGGGGAAACATTCTCTAACATCTCCGCAACATCTTCGTATTCCCCAGAGTTCCTGGTCCTGAAACATAAAATCGAAAAGCAGGCACTTAATTTCAAGTCCAAGGGCCTCTATCCCTACAACGGGGCATTCACTATGCAGGAACTGAAGAGAGCCCTCACTCTTTCTAATGCAAGTGCTGTTGGACCAGATGGCATCCATTATGAAATGATTAAACGGCTTTCACCAAAATCTATGGATTATCTGCTCCTTCTTTATAACAGAATCTTTATTGAAGGGCAGTTTCCGGACTCCTGGCGGAAGGCAATCGTCCTTGCTTTTCCTAAGCCAGGAAAGGATCCAAAAGTCACCACCAATTATCGTCCTATTGCTCTGACTAGCTGTCTGTGCAAAATCCTGGAGAGAATGGTTAATTCTCGTTTAATATGGTACTTAGAAACAAATGACCTTCTCTCCAACATCCAGTGCGGCTTCCGAAGGAACCGGTCCACTTTGGACCATCTTATTAGATTGGAAACATCCATCCGGGATGCTTTCCTAAAACGCGAACACTTGGTGTCGGTGTTCTTTGACATGGAGAAAGCGTATGACACAACTTGGAGATTTGGCATCATAAAAGATCTGCATAGCCTTGGTCTTAGGGGACGACTCCCCATTTTTATTGAAAACTTTTTAGCCGATCGATCTTTCCAAGTTCGTGTGGGATCCTCACTCACTCGTTCCTTTAGCCAAGAGGAGGGAGTACCACAGGGATCAGTTTTAAGTGTCACGCTTTTCGCCATCAAAGTAAATTCCATCACAGAACAACTTCCTCCAACCGTAAACGGTGCCCTCTATGTTGATGACTTTAGCATATTTTGTCAGTCATGCAACATGAGGGTTATTGAAAGACAACTGCAGAAAGCCATTGATCGCCTCAACTCCTGGGCACTTGAAAATGGTTTCAGGTTCTCGCCGGAGAAGACCGTTTGCGTACACTTTTGTCGTAAGCGTAATCTTCATCCTGAACCTGAATTAAGGCTCGGACAAAATGCTATTCCAGTTGCGGCGGATACAAAATTTCTGGGACTCGTATTTGATAAAAAGTTGACCTTTCTTGATCACATTCGTCAACTCCGCACCAAGTGCACAGGAGGGCTAAATATCCTCCGCTCTCTCTCCTCTACATCTTGGGGAGCAGACCGATGTACCCTCCTTCAGCTTTACCGTGCACTTGTGCGATCCAGACTAGATTACGGGTCCCTGTTATACAATTCGGCCAGAGACAGTGTACTTCGTTGGCTGGATCCTGTCCATCATCTGGCACTCCGTACCGCTATTGGAGCATATCGAACATCTCCACTCCAGAGCTTATACGTCGAAGCAAACGAACCGCCGTTGTCGCTTCGTCGTAAGCAGTTGTCTCTAAACTACGTTTTCAAACTGAAATCCCTGCCAGACCATCCTACGTGGCTATCCGTTTTTGAGCCACGATGGGAAAATTTGTATAACACACGTAAGACTGCCAACCGACCTTTTGGTATTCGTGTCCAAGAGCTACTCAAAGAATTTAATATCAAGGTAGACAAGGTTGCCCAAACACCGAAGCAACCCCTTCCACCCTGGCATGCTCATTTCCCGGCATGTGACTTGTCACTTAGAAATTGGGGAAAGTCGGACACTCCATCGTCTGTCTACCTGCAGCTTTATTCAGCACACCGAGCTGAATATTCTGACTTCGCGCCAGTTTACACAGACGGCTCGAAGTCGGAATCATATGTGGGATCTGCTGCTGTCTTTACAAACAGCATTACATCAGAGCAGATTCCCTCTGAATGCAGCATATTTACTGCAGAGCTGCTCGCTATAGAGTTAGCCTTGGATCACCTTAGTAAATGCCAATACCAACGGTTCATTTTGTATACCGACGCTCTCAGCGTGTTACAGGCTTTAATATCTGTGAGATATAATTCTCATCCAGTTCTGTCTAGCATTCAGCAGAAGATTCACTTCCTCCGAGAACGTGAATATGATATCCGCTTCTGCTGGATTCCCAGCCACATTGGGATTAAGGGAAATGATTTGGCTGACAATGCAGCCAAATCAGCAGTTCCCAATAATAATCGCTGCCTGTCAGTCCCTTATACAGACTGCAGGCGAATAATACACGAAAAGATACATTCCCAATGGCAGGATTCGTGGAATAGACAGACTGGGAATAAACTATATCGTATAAAGCCTGTAATTGAACCGTGGCAGTCTAGTCTGCGCAGGAATCGTAAAGAGGAAGTTGTTCTCGCCCGGACCCGCATAGGACATAGTCATTTGACTCATTCGTTTTTGCTGAGGGGTGATGACCCTCCTATGTGTGAGTCCTGTGGCACAATTTTATCAATTAGACACATTTTAGTTAACTGTCCAGATTTTAGCAATATCCGTTTTACCGCTTTTAGCCATCTGACTGAGCCGTATACACTCAGTCAGATTTTATCTGACAATGACAATGTGTCTGCTATTTTTAGCTTTTTGAAAGCAATAAACGTTTTTAATCGTATTTAAAATTCATGTTATTATTATTTCGTTTATTGATTTATCATTGTAATTAGATCTGGACACGGTGGCCTAATTAATTAGGTCACTGAGATGTTAAATTTTTATATATTACCTGGTCTTGGCGCATTATAGCCTTAGATGCTAATGCGCCAATAAAACCAAACCAAACCAAACCAAACCAATCTCATCACCCTCAGTTTTCAAATGTCGTAGGTTAATGACCGAAAGCCAAATGTAAATGATCTTTTACATCTATTTTATCTGTTTATTTATTTATTTTTCTGGACCATTCGGGATGGCCCCGAGTGCCAAGCGATTTTCCTAGGGCGAGTACTAGGGCTTTAATAATCCCTCCACCGCTCGCAACATTACTGCTTCCCTCGCTGAGCAACGTTACTGCTGACCCAGCTTGCAACGTTACTGCTATTGCTAGCAACGTACTGCTCTTCTCTTCTGCTGACGCTTTGTCACTGTTCGGCACCGCTCCTGCCTCCACGTGGCGGGGCCGGTACCTGGTGAATAAGACAACCCCCGGGGCTAAAAGGGGCAGAGATGGAAACAAGTGATTTTCCAAGCGAAGAGCTCTCAACCAAATGACACACACGACACTGACTATGACTTCTCTCTCTCAAAGAGAATGAAGAAAGACACTGGTTGACAGGAATTTCCCAGCATTCCTGATTATACATTCTCTGTCAACGCAACCTGTCGGGAAGCTCTCCCCCTTCATCATTCAGAGATGCCTCGAACATGCTGCAGGTTCACCAAAAATAGTGAAACGTCTTCAATCCGGAGATTTGTTAATAGAGACCACCACCAATACTAGACACTCTGAACTACTACTTCTGACACTCTGAACTACTACTACTTGAGTGGAATCTCAGTTCAAATCACACCACATACCACCCTCAATTCTTCAAAGGGAGTTATCAATGAATGGGATTTATTGAATGTTCCCGAAGACGAAATAGTTCAAGAACTTAAAGAACAAAACGTCACTCAAGCAAAAAGGATCATGATCCGAAAAGATGGAAATTTATTCCCTACCCGGAGTATAATTTTAACTTTCAGTTCTCCAAACCTACCATCTTCCGTCAAGGCAGGATATTTAAACTGTAGCGTTCGGCCCTATATCCCGAACCCTCTTAGATGTTTTAAATGCCAAAAATTTGGCCATTCCCAGATAGCATGCCGTGGAGATGCAACTTATGCAAACTGTGGGTGTAAAACTCATACACAAACAGAATGTAAGGCACCAACTCCACAGTGTCCAAATTGCAAAGGCAACCATCCGGCATATTCCAAAGACTGCGACCTCTGGAAGTTGGGGAAAAAAAAAATACAAAAATTTAAAATTGAAAATAAGGTTTCCTATCAAGAGGCAAGAAAACAAGTAAAATTAAATATACCACCAAAACACACCTGTGCTTCTGCTACTCACAGTCACCAATCAGTAGCATGTCAGACGGAAGTGACCATTCCTCCAGACACATCGGTCTCTCGGCCCCGGGTGCCAAGCGTTCCGTGACCAAGCGATTTCTTTGCGTATCTCAAAGCGTTATCTCTAAAGAGCCTTCAAGTGATAGATTATATTTTGTTTCAACAACCGTTTTCTTTATTTATTAATTAGTGTAGCTCTTTTGCACTAGAAGAAGTAGGCAAAGGCCCAGAAAGGAAAGTTACCTTTCTGTTTTTTATTTCTAATAGTACTAACTAACTAACTTAGCCGCTTGGTCACCTTGTGGCACTGCTCCTGCCTCCCCGTGGCGGGGCCGGAAATCTGGGTGGTAAAACCAACCCCCAGGGCCAAAAGGAGCAAAACATGGACTGTGACAATTTTCCACCGATTAGGACTGCAAATCCAAATACATTGGATTTGCACATACCCGATAATGACTTATCCAATCCAAAGAGACTGAGGACGGATGCTCCCCGAATGGAAAACCCAAGTTTTCTGATTCTGCATTCGCTAACTAACCAATCGTTGGGTAGTTTATCACCATTCCTCATTCAAAAATGTCTTGAGAGCGTAGCTGGCTCCCCTAAAATGGTACGACGACTGAAATCTGGCGACCTGCTTGTTGAGACCACCAACTCAAAACACTCTGAGTCTCTACTCAGACTCACCTCATTTGGTGGAGTTTCAGTTAAAGTGTCCCCACATGCCACACTTAATTCATCCAAAGGTGTTATTTCTGAATGGGACCTAATGAATGTATCAGAAGAAGAAAATGTTTCAGGAACTGCAGGACCAGAAAGTCACACAGGCAAAACGAATTGGCCCCGGGTGCCAAGCGAATCCGAGGTCAAGCGTATCTAGTGCGAATCAAAGAGTGATATTTCTGAGAGATAAAAGTTCTTTTTATTTATATCGTTTTCTATCAGCAGTTTATTTCTCATAAATAAGTTCTCCACTTGTAAAGTATCAAGTAAGGACAGAGGAAGGAAATTCACCTTTCTTTTTGTTATATATATTATATTCTTTACTAACAACTAACCTTTCTAACCGCTTGGCCTCCTTGCGGCACTGCTCCTGCCTCCCCGTGGCGGGGCCGGAAATCTTGGCAAGTAAGTCCACTTGCCAAGGGCTAAAAGGAGCAATCATGGATAACACAAACCAAAATGACATGAATAATGACAACCCAAAGAGATTGAAGACAGATCGGATGGAGCAACCCTGCCCATCTTTCCTAATCTTCCACTCTCTCAGTAACCAGCCTATGAGCAAATTGTCTCCCTTTGTTATACAGAAACATCTAGAGGGTATAGCAGGATCTCCCAAGACGGTGAAGAGACTGCAATCAGGAGACTTACTCATAGAAACCATGAATCAAAGACATTCTGAAAAGCTTCTACAACTGACAAGCTTTGCTGGAATTCCTGTAAAAATATCCCCTCACGCAACCCTAAATTCATCTAAGGGTGTCATATCGAGTTGGGATTTATTAACTGTCACCGAGGAAGAAATAACTCAAGAACTGCAGGGACAGAACGTAATTGAAGCGAAAAGAATAATGATTAAAAAAGATAATCAACTGACACCTACAAGAAATATTATTCTCACCTTCAATACGCCAAATTTACCCTCCTCAGTAAAAGCAGGTTATTTATTTTGTCGCATTCGCCCATACATTCCCAACCCTTTAAGATGTTATAAATGCCAAAAGTATGGGCATTCTCAAACTGTATGTCGAGGAATTCCTGTCTGCCCCAACTGTGGGTCCTCAGACCATATACAAAATGACTGTACTGCTACAAAAATGACATGTACAAATTGCAAAGGCGACCATCCTGCATATTCAAAGACCTGTGAAAAGTGGAAAACCGAGAAAAAAATAGTAAAATACAAGGTTGAAAACAAAGTCAGTTATCAAGAAGCAAGAAGACTAGTTGCACCAAATATAAACCAGAATATTACCTATGCAAATGCTGTAAAAAAATATCAAGCAGTCTCCGTTCAAACCGACGTCACAATCCCTACTAATAAATCAATTTCAGATTGGGCTAGAAATGTCCTCTCTGACATGCAACCAAATGTATGCAAGCAACAATCCAAGACCACAGACCAAGCAAATAATACACCTCTGACAATACCAGCGGTAACTCCTCCACCAGTGATTGCTACCACATCTTGTATTACAAACACAAATACTGTGAAAATTATTCAGGACCCAACCATGGACACAGATGGCACATCTATTCAGGAAGATCCTGTTTTAGAAATCCATGCCGAAGAAGAAAAAATGGACATTGGTAGGCCAGTTTTCTCCAAAAAAGATAAATCTAGATTAGAACGCCATAAACCAGTCACCTTCAAAAAGCAGTCAGAATCAGCTCCATCAACTAAACACAAATAATGCCTTGTATTTTACAATGGAACTGCAGAGGCTTTCGTTGCAATACAGACGATATCCAAGATCTAATTAATCGATTTTCTCCAGTTGCCCTTTGCCTTCAGGAAACTTACTTAACTTTGCAAATTTCTCCTTCGATAAAGAACTATTGCCTTTATCGAAGGGATCGTAATACAACAAATGCTGCCCATGGTGGTGTCGCAATCCTGATAAATTCCAAGATCCCAACTAAACATATTCCACTTCAAACTGAAATAGAAGCCGTTGCTGTGCGTATAATGCTCCATATTGAAATAACATTAGTATCAATCTACTTACAGCCAAACCATACTTACTGTTTAAAAGATCTTGAAGATCTCCTTATACAGATACCTCCACCTCTCTGTATGTTAGGGGACTTCAACGGGCACCATCCCTTATGGGGCGATCCTAAATTAGATAGACGAGGACGACTCATTGAGAGCCTAATAGAGGCAGTAAACCTCACTATACTCAATACTGGCACACACACCCACGTTCAGCTCCCAAGTGGACATAGCTCAGCCATAGATCTCTCCATTTGTTCTCCATTACTGGTCCCGACCATAGAATGGTATGTTTTAAATGACATAATGGGTAGTGATCACTTCCCAATCGTATGCAACCTATTAATAGCACAGGCTCCTCCTGCTAAACCCTTCAGAAAATGGAAATTTGCCAGAGCAAACTGGCCAAAATTCCGGTCATCAGTATCTTTTGATGAGGGAAAAATCCGTCTCCAGTCTATCGATGATGTGACAGAATACATCACGTCACATCTGTTAAATGTGGCTAAAGAAGCAATACCACTATCAAATCCCTCGGTTCGTAGGCATTATAATTATTGGTGGAATGAACAATGCACAAAAGCCAAAAAAGCAAAAAATAAAGCCTGGAATTTGTTTAGGCAGTATCCAACAACACCCAATCTAATAAATTATAAGAAGTCAAAAGCAAAAGCACGTTTCATACAAAGGCAAGCCAAGAAAGAATCCTGGACCCGTTTTGCATCAAGCATTAACAAAAACACTGACACCAATATAATATGGAAAAAAATTAGACAGCTTTCTGGTAAGTTTCCTACCGTACCTTCACCAATTCTGTCCTGTAATGGGCAAGATCTATCTGGTCCTCTGGATATCGCAAATGGTTTGGGCAAAACTTTTGCTGAAATCTCAGCGGCAGCAGCTTATACTCCACCTTTCCAGAGAATTAAAAACACTGCAGAACGGCACTCTATTAATTTCCAAACTTCCCTCCTTCTGCCGTATAACAAACCCCTACAATATTCCGAACTCTTGCATGCTATTGGAGCAGCCCACAATGGTGCTGCCGGACCAGATGGAATCTATTACGTCATGCTAAAACATCTTAATGACAAAGCTTTGCGTCTCCTTCTGGTCTTTTACAATCGTATTTTTCTAGAAAATGTCTATCCAACTTCTTGGCATCATTCTACTGTTTTGGCATTCCTTAAACCCGGAAAAGATCCAACCAATCCCCATAGCTACAGACCAATATCTCTTTCCAGTTGCCTCAGCAAAATTCTAGAAAAAATTGTCCACTGTAGACTCGTCTGGATCATTGAGTCAGAACAGCTAATGAGCAATAGTCAGTATGGCTTTCGTCAAAACAGGTCATGCCTGGACCTTATGGTTAAGGCTGAATTTGCCATTCGTAATGCCTTTATTAAGCATGAACATCTAGTAATGGTTTCCATAGATATCGAGAAGGCTTTTGATACCACCTGGCGGCATGGCATACTAAGAGATCTTTACTCTCTTGGTCTACGGGGCAACCTTCCTATATTTATAAAGCATTTTCTACACAGTAGATCGTTTCAAGTACGATACCAACATGCCCTCTCTGCAACTTTCATTCAGGAAGAAGGTGTTCCACAGGGATCAGTACTGAGTGCCACACTTTTTGCTCTAAGAATAGATTCTATCACCAAACAACTTCCAAATACTGTCGAAACTTACCTTTATGCAGATGACCTTTCCATCTCCTGTCATTCCCAAAATATGAGATCTATTGAACGACAGCTTCAGATATCATTAAATAAAATACAGCAATGGGCCAGCCTTAATGGCTATAGGCTATCACAGCAGAAAACAGTTGCTATCCACTTTTGCAGACAACGCAAATTTCATCTGGATCCTGAACTTCACATCTCTAATATTTCCATCCCAGTCACTAGTAACATTAGATTTCTAGGTTTAATCATGGACAACAAGCTAAATTTCTTAGAACACATTAAAAAAGTACGTACTGCCTGCTTAAAAAAGATAAACATACTCAGAGCTTTATCTGCACAAACGTGGGGTGCAGATCGTACCTGCCTTCTTCGATTATACAGGGCATTAATCAGATCCCGTCTTGATTATGGAGCTCCCATTTATGACTCTGCCAGAAAGAGCGCATTACGCTGGCTTGATCCAGTACAACACAGTGCACTGAGGATTGCACTTGGCGCATTCAGAACATCGCCAGCACATAGCCTTTACATTGATGCTCACGAGCCGCCACTATCTTTACGTAGGAAATTGCTATTGCTAAAGTATTCTGTCAAGATACAAAGTTGTACTTCGCATCCCATCCAGCCTTATCTTTTCAATCCACCATTAGAAAATCTGTACAGAAATAAACCTAGCATAGGAAAACCAGCTGGTCACCGCCTTCTTGAACTACTGCAGGTTTGGAATATATCCATCCATTCCGTACAACAAGTAGCCACATGTACTCAACCACCATGGGTTCAACCTCCTTTACCAACCTGTGACACTTACCTCTGTCAGTGGGGGAAGAATGTTTTGCAATCATCAAATATCAGACAAGTTCATGCTGTTCACACTCAAAAGTATGTTGATTTTTTACCAATATACACAGATGGCTCTAAATCCAATTCAAAAGTTGGAGCAGCTGCAGTGTTTCCGAATACAATTGTATCAGCAGCCCTTCCTCCTGATTTCAGTATCTTCTCAGCTGAATTATTCGCAATTAAATTAGCTTTAAAAAATCTCCCTTCTGACTGCTCTTTAAAATCAGTAATTTACACTGATTCCCTCAGCTCAATCAAGGCTTTGTGTAATTCCTCAGATAAATTTCACCCTGTTATAAATGAGATTAGAAAATTATTACTAAAGATAAAAGAACATCACCAACTGGTCACCTTCTGCTGGATACCAGCACATTCTGGTATTTTAGGCAATGAACAGGCTGATAAAGCTGCAAAAAACCCAACCAGCTTAGATTTAACCAATATCCCTGTCCCAGCCTCAGACTGTGCACTAATGATTCATACTGCATGCCTATCAGAATGGACAGCACTATGGCATTCCCAAACGAATAATAAACTCTTACAGATTAAACAGGTTCCGAAAATCTGGCTCTCCAGTATCCGGACATCAAGACGGGAAGAAGTAATTCTTTCAAGAGCAAGAATAGGTCATACTTACCTGACCCATCTTCATTTACTCACAGGAGATGATCCACCACAGTGTCCACATTGTTCTCTAAATTTGACAGTGAAACACATTCTCATTGAATGTCCATACTATAAACAAAACAGAAATACAATCCTGCTATCTTTGGTTAACGATCGAAAACCAATAACTCTAGAGAATATCATAGGTGACAATGCAAACATTCCGGAATTTTTTAACTTTCTGAAAAAAATTGGAGTTTTTAGTCATTTCTGATTACTGCCCTTTCTGACGTGACAAGAATTTCTTATATATTATTACATTAAAAGAATAGGCGCATTATAGCCAAAGTTGCTTATGCGCCATAAAACCCCCACAACAACAACAACAACAGCAAAACGAATTATGATGAAAAAAGATGGAGAACTCCTTCCAACTCGTAGCATAATTTTGACATTCAGCTCACCTAATTTACCTTCATCCGTAAAAGCAGGGTATTTGCATTGTCGCATTCGCCCATATATCCCGAACCCAATAAGATGTTACAAGTGTCAGAAATTCGGACACTCACAAACAGTCTGTCGAGGAGACCCCGTATGTCCTAACTGTGGTTCAAAAGATCATTCCCAGGCTGACTGTAAAGCCCAGGCTCCACTCTGCGCCAATTGTAAAGGTAACCATCCAGCCTTTTCTAAAAACTGTGAACAATGGAAATATGAGAAAAAAATTCAGAAATATAAAATAGAAAAGAAAGTTTCATTCCCAGAAGCCAGAAAGCAAATACAACTAATCACACCTAGACGCACGTATGCTGAAGCCGCTAAAAAGTTTCATTCAGTATCGTGCAGACTGATACATCAATACCTCCAAATACCTCTATTTCAGAATGGGCTCGTTCCCTGCTCAGTTCTGCACCTCAACCTTCAAAGCAACAGATTTCTACTAGAGCTAACAATACACCAGTCACGATACCACCTTCTGCCGGTGCAGATCCCGTAAGATCCGTCCAAGCAGATAACGCAGATTCTAATCGAAAACAGACATTTGACTCCTCCCTTATGGATACTAATGAAATTTCCAATCAAGATGATACCGAAACCATTCTGGAGATCCATCCAGAGGATGAAATAGACCAAAGACCGGTTTTCTCAAAAAGAGAAAGGATTAAAATTGACCGTGCCAAACAGACTTCCAAAAAGCAGTCAGATTCAGTTCCTTCATCTAAATTGAAATAATGAACAACGTTGTCCAATGGAATTGTAGAGGCTTTAGGAGCAACATTGATGACATATACGACATAATTAAGCAGCATAAACCAGTGGGCATCTGCCTACAGGAGACATATCTGACTCCTCAGGTATCTCCTTTGATAAAAAACTATACTCTTTTCAGACAAGATAGACCTATTGCAAATAATGCTCGTGGTGGAGTAGCCATACTCATAGATTCGCGAGTCCCATGCAGACGCATTTCTTTACAAACCTCTATAGAAGCCGTTGCTACCCGAATAGCAATTGGCATCACTCTGACTCTTGTTTCGATCTATCTACCACCCAATCATCCGTGTACTATTCACGAACTTGAAAATCTTATAATGCAGTTGCCAACCCCTTTCTGTTTATTGGGCGACTTCAATGGACACCATCCATTGTGGGGTTCTCCCAATGCAGATGGACGAGGGCAACTCATTGAAATGCTCATTGACAGACAAAACTTAACCATCCTAAATACTGGTTCACCCACTTACATCCATCTCCCAACAGGAACAGTGTCTGCAATAGATCTATCAATATGCTCTCCGATCCTCTTTCCTAATATTGAGTGGACAGCTCTAGATGATCCACTAAACAGTGACCACTACCCATTAATCTGTAAGATCCAAACATCACGCTCTTCAACTGCAAAAAACCAAATAAAATGGAAATTTACCAAGGCAGATTGGGCCAAGTATACCTCTCATGTTTCATTTGATAAACAGATCATTGAATCCTTCCCAATTGACACAGCCACTGATCATATCACCAAAGAAATTCTAGCAGCTGCATCCATTGCCATCCCACAATCACAATCAGTCACCTACAGACCCATAAATTATTGGTGGAACGATGAATGTAAGAATGCCAAAAAAGAAAAAAACCGAGCGTGGAATATATTTCGCAAATACCCTACTACCAACAACCTTATAAATTATAAGAAACTAAGAGCCAAAGCCCGACACATCAGAAAGGAAGCTAAAAAAAACTCTTGGATCCGATTTGCGACTTCAGTAAATAAAAATACTGATGTAAGAACAATATGGAAAAAAATAAGACAGCTAAATGGCAAATTTCCTCCATTATCCTCGCCAATATTCAACTGGAATGGACAGGAGCTCTCTAGTCCTGCAGAAATTGCGAATACTCTAGGGACAATATTCTCCCGGTTGTCTGCCTCGAACTCGTATGATCCGTCATTTCAGAAGATCAAAGCCTCAGCCGAAAAATCAAAGCTTAACTTCAAAACCGCTGCTTCTCTACCATACAATCAGACACTTACTATGATTGAACTTCAAAAAGCTATATATTCCTCAAAGAACAGTGCTGCTGGTCCAGACGGAGTATACTACATAATGCTTCAACACTTAGACAATAAATCACTGTCCTTGCTGCTGACCTTTTACAACCGTATATTCATTGAACATTCATACCCCACTCGCTGGCATCACTCCTATGTAGTGGCAATTCCCAAACCAGGGAAAGATCATTCTATCCCTCACAATTATAGACCCATCTCTCTTACCAGTTGTTTGAGTAAAACATTAGAAAAAATTATACACCGCCGATTAACATGGTATCTGGATTCAAAACATCTAATCTCTGATAACCAGTTTGGTTTCAGAAAAAATCGCTCATCCCTAGATCTTATGGTTAAAGCTGAAACAAATATCAGGAATGCATTTATACGAAATGAACATCTTGTCATGGTCTGCCTTGACATAGAGAAGGCCTTTGACACCACCTGGCGTTTTGGTATCTTAAAAGATCTTCATTCCCTTGACCTGAGAGGTCACTTACCATGCTACATACAAAACTTCCTTCAGTATAGATCTTTTCAAGTTCGCTATAGAGAAGTCTTCTCACAAATCTATGTACAAGAGCAAGGAGTACCACAGGGCTCAGTTCTCAGTGCTACTTTATTTGCATTGAGAATAAATCATATTACCAAATGTATTCCCAAGACTGTGAACTCATATCTCTATGCTGATGATCTGACTGTTTCCTGCAGTTCGCCGAATATGAACTTCATTGAAAGGCAACTACAAATCTCACTAAACAATATTGAACTATGGATGACACAGAATGGTTACAGACTATCTCATCAAAATTCGAGTGCCATTCACTTTTGTAACAAACGAGGGATGCATCCTGACCCAGAGCTACACCTAACAAATCATCCTATCTCAGTTATGAGTAGCATTCGCCTCCTCGGTCTAATTTTTGATAGGAAACTTAATTTTTTAGAACATATCAAATATCTCCGGACAACCTGCCAGAAAAAAATGAACATTCTCAGAGTTCTTTCTTCTACAACATGGGGTGCTGACCGTTACACCTTACTTCACCTGTATAGAACTCTAATTAGATCTCGTCTTGATTATGGAGCCCCGGTGTATGACTCTGCTAGGGAGAGTGTGCTAGTACGGCTTGCTCCTGTTCAACATTCTGCCCTTAGGATTGCTACAGGTGCTTATAGAACATCGCCAGTACAAAGTCTCTACGCCGAAGCCCATGAAATTCCACTCTGCCTCAGAAGGAAGGTGTTACTTTTGAATTATGCCGCTAAAATTCAAAGCATGCCTACCCATCCAATTTTGCCTGTACTTAGTGATCCACAGTTTAAAATGTTCTACAGAAATAAACCCAGATCAGTCCAACCCCCCCTCGACGTGGGCACCTGTACGTGGTGAGGGGACCTCCCAGTGACGCTGCTGGACTTCCAGACTAGCATCACTGGGATCTAACGCCCATACCTTGGTTCCAGGGTTACATCGTTGGAATCCGGCGTGTGCAGCCGTGCGCCGCGACCCGTGGAAGCGGAAAGGGGGATCCTGGTGGTTGAGGGGCCCAGCCTTAATACACCACTTTGGCCCCTGCTTCGACGAGACGGGTGGTCCCGGACCGGCTCGACTGGGATCAATCGGCGGGTGGTATTATACTGCTAGGGTCAACTGCGTTCCAATAAGTCTCCCTCCCTATGGTCCTGGGACGGGATAAAGACTTATTGGTAACGTGGGTATGGTGTTCTAAGCGAACTCGGCGTCCCATTCGTGTACGCAGTACCTGCTAGTTCACGAGTGGGCGCCCCCTCGTAGGGCTCCGTGGTGGGTGAGGTACTTAGGCATCAGACATTTTTTCTTTACTCTCATGAGTAATTTAAATCCTTCTTCTGGGGCCCCAACAAGGCCCCTACCTAATCGCGATGATGACGCAGATAACACCTCTGCAAAACGAGCCAGAACTGAGGATAAACCACCACCATCAGTGACACCGCTTTTCCTCATTCTCCATTCCACCGGAGAGCAGTCCATTGGAAAGATGTCACCCTTCTTCATCCAGAAAGGATTAGAAGGGTTGGCTGGTTCACCCAAATCTGTTAAACGACTGCGTTCTGGCGACCTTTTGGTCGAAGCTACAAATATTAAACAGGCGGAAGAAATCCTGAACGCCACATCAATAGGGGGAATACCTATCATTGTAACCCCCCACAAAACTTTGAACTCTTCAAGAGGCGTCATTTCAGAGTGGGACCTTCTTCATGTTTCTGAAGAAGAGATCTGCTCTGAATTAAAAGACCAAGGAGTGACAGCTGTTAAAAGGATATCAATGAGAAAGGATGGGAACCTCGTCCCTACCCGAGTTCTCATCCTAACGTTTAACACCCCACGGCCTCCAAGTTCCATCAAGGCAGGCTATCTAAACTGCCCAGTGAGGATTTATATCCCAAACCCACTGCGGTGCTTTAGATGCCAAAAATACGGCCACTCACAAACATCTTGTCGTGGTAACCCTGCCTGTGCTCGATGTGGTGCGAAAGACCACGAGAGCAAGGAATGTTCAGCTTCTAAACCGATCTGTGTAAATTGTCAACAAGATCATCCTGCCTACTCCAGAGCATGCCAGCGGTGGAAGGATGAAAAAGAAATACAAAAACTGAAGACAGAGCTGAATATCTCCTACCCAGAGGCCAGAAAACGTATCCAACCAGTCAATAGCGGGAAACCTTCATACGCCCAGAAGGTTTCTGCTAAGTGCACTATCGGGACACAAACTGAGATGACTATTCCACCAAAAGAGTCATTCACCCCGATTGCACGCTATTTATTGAGTTCTCAAAAGCCCACCAAAAAAACACAGTCAGTTGCCACTCCTATATCCGTACCTCCTAGTGCTCCACCACTACCAAAACCAAGTGGTAAAGAGCCTGCAGTAAGAACAGAAACAATGGATGTAGAGAACAAGGAGGTACAGGATGAATCTGTCTTGGAACTCTTTGCGGAGGAAGAAATGGACACGGGACAGCGTCCATTCTTCCCCAAAAAAGATAAATCCAAGACTGACAAAAGTAAGCCCTCAGCACCTCGGAAGCCGCCTGATGGACCCACCAAGCCAAAGTAATGGCTAAATTCCTACAATGGAATTGTCGTGGATTCCGGCGAAATACTGATGACATCAAGGCCCTCCTGCAAAAGCACGAGCCAGTTTGCTTTTGCTTGCAGGAGACTTATCTAAAGGCAAATGATGATCCCACATTGCATAACATCACAATCTTTCGTAAGGATAGAATTGCGGATGGTCCTGCTCATGGAGGAGTGGCTATCCTTGTGGGTAATCAGACCCCAGTTCAGCCCTTGCTAATTACAACCAGCATTGAGGCTGTTGCAATTCGCCTGACAGTGGGATTTTTATTAACTGTGTGCTCTATTTATTTGCCACCTGGGACTGACATCTCCCAGGAAGACCTTGATGATCTTGTATCGCAGTTGCCTCCCCCTTTCTTACTTCTCGGGGATTTTAACGGACATAACACCCTGTGGGGTAGTGCAAACATCAATGGAAGGGGACGGGTCATAGAGCGTATGCTCAATGACAATGACCTTTCCTTTCTAAATACTGGAACAAACACCTTCTTCCACATGCCTACCCGTACCTTTTCTGCCATTGATCTCTCTATCTGCTCCCCTTCTCTACTCCCTTCACTCACTTGGGAAGTGGAGGAGAATCCATTTGGAAGTGATCACTTCCCTGTGATAACCTTGTTACACAGCGGGAGACCATGTCTTCCCTTCAGGTTACCACGGTGGAAGATTGATCAGGCTGACTGGACTGCCTTCCAACATCAGGCAAATTTTGAACTCAGTACGGTCAGTCAGGAGCCGATCAATGATGCAGTAACGTACATCACAGAAATTATCGTCCAAGCAGCTGCGAATACTGTTCCAAAAACATCTACCCGGTTTCCACCATTTCCCAAACCTTGGTGGAATTCCCAATGCACAGCAGCAAAAAAGGCTCAAAACAAAGCGTGGGGGATATTCCGTCGATATCCCACCACGAACAACCTTATAGTGTTTAAACGTGCACGAGCCAAAGCACGCTACATCCGCCGTCAGAGTCAAAGGGAATCGTGGATCCGTTTTACATCATCTATTACCCAGTCTACCAACTCTAAGGTAGTCTGGGATAAAATCCGGAAAATGAAGGGAAAACATACATCCCACCCTACTTCAATCCTAGATTATAATGGATGCGCTATTGCAGATCCAACTGCAATAGCCAACTCTCTTGGGGAAACATTCTCTAAAATCTGTGCAACATCTTCTTATTCCCCAGAGTTCCTGGTCCTGAAACAAAAAATAGAAAAACAGGCACTTAATTTTAATTGTAAGAGCGACTGTCCCTACAACAGGGAATTCACTATTCATGAACTGAAAAGAGCCCTCACTCTTTCCAAAGCAAGTGCTGTTGGACCAGATGGCATCCATTATGATATGATTAAACATCTTTCACCAAAATCTATGGATTATCTGCTCTTTCTGTATAACAGAATCTTTACCGAAGGGCAGTTTCCGGATCCCTGGTGCAAGGCAACCGTTCTTGCCTTCGCTAAGCCAGGAAAGGATCCAAAAGTCACTAGAAATTATCGTCCCATTGCTCTGACTAGCTGTTTGTGCAAAATCCTGGAGAGAATGGTGAATTCTCGTTTAATCTGGTATTTAGAAACCAATGACCTTCTCTCCAACATCCAGTGCGGCTTCCGAAGGAACCGGTCCACTTTGGACCATCTTATTAGACTGGAAACATCCATCCGGGATGCTTTCCTAAAACGTGAACACTTGGTGTCGGTGTTCTTTGACATGGAGAAAGCGTATGACACAACTTGGAGATTTGGCATCTTAAAAGATCTGCACAGCCTAGGCCTTAGAGGGCATCTCCCCGTGTTTATTCAAAACTTTTTAGCCAATCGATCTTTCCAAGTTCGTGTGGGATCCTCACTCTCTCGCTCCTTTAGCCAAGAGGAGGGAGTACCACAAGGATCAGTATTAAGTGTCACGCTTTTCGCCATCAAAATAAATTCCATCACAGAACAACTTCCTCCAACTGTAAACAGTGCCCTCTATGTTGATGACTTTAGCATTTTTTGTCAGTCATGCAACATGAGGGTTATTGAAAGACAACTGCAGAAAGCCATTGACCGCCTCAACTCCTGGGCACTTGCAAATGGCTTCAGGTTCTCGCCGGAGAAGACCGTTTGCGTACATTTTTGTCGTAAGCGTAATCTTCATCCTGAACCTGAATTAATGCTCGGACAAAATGCTATTCCAGTAGCAGCGGACACAAAATTCTTGGGACTCGTATTTGATAAAAAGTTGACCTTTCTGCACCACATCCGTCAACTTCGCACAAAGTGCACACGCGGGCTTAATATTCTCCGCTCGCTCTCCTCTACATCTTGGGGAGCGGACCGATGCACGCTTCTTCGGCTTTACCGTGCACTTGTGCGATCCAAACTTGATTATGGGTCCCAGGTATATTCTTCAGCCAGAGACAGTGCCCTTCGATGGCTGGATCCTGTCCATCACCAGGCTCTTCGTATCGCTACTGGAGCATATAGAACATCTCCTGTCCAGAGTTTATACGTCGAAGCAAACGAACCACCGTTATCGCTTCGACGTAAGCAGTTGTGTCTAAACTACGCTTTTAAACTGAAATCCCTGCCAGACCATCCTACGTGGCTATCCGTTTTTGAGCCACGATGGGAAAATTTGTACAATACCCGTAAGACTGCTAATCGTCCTTTTGGAATTCGTCTCCAAGAGCTACTCATAGAACTTGATATCAAGGTAGACAAGGTTGCCCAAACACCGAAGCAACCCCTTCCACCCTGGCATGCTCGTATTCCAATATGTGACTTGTCCCTTAAAAATTGGGGAAAGTCGGACACTCCATCATCGGTCTACCTGCAGCTTTATTCAGCACACCGAGCTGAACATTCTGACTTCGCGCCAGTTTACACAGACGGTTCGAAGTCAGAATCATATGTGGGATCTGCTGCTGTCTTTAGGGACACCACTACATCGGAGCAGATTCCCTCTGAATGCAGTATATTTACTGCAGAGCTGCACGCTATTGAGTTAGCTTTGGATCACATCAGTAAATGCCAAAACCAACGGTTCATTTTATATTCTGATTCTCTTAGTGTGTTACAGGCTTTAATAACCGTGAGATTTAATTCTCATCCAGTTCTGTCTAGCATTCAGCAGAAGATTCACTTCCTCCGTGAACGTGAATATGATATCCGCTTCTGCTGGATTCCTAGCCACATTGGGATTAAGGGAAATGATTTGGCTGACACCGCAGCCAAATCAACAATTCCCAGAAATAATCGCTGCCTGTCAGTCCCCTATACAGACTACAGGCAAAGAATACTCGAGAAAATACACTCCCAATGGCAGGACTTGTGGAATAGACAGACTGGAAATAAACTATATCGTATAAAGCCTGTAATTGAACCGTGGCAGTCTAGTCTGCGCAGGAATCGTAAGGAGGAAGTTGTTCTTGCCCGGACCCGCATAGGACACAGTCATTTAACTCATTCATTTTTGCTGAGGGCTGATGACCCTCCTATGTGTGAGTCTTGTGGCACAGTTTTATCAATTAGACACATTTTAATCGAATGTCCAGTTTTTAGCAGTATCCGTCTTACCGCTTTTAATGATCTGACTGAGCCATATACACTCAGTCAGATTTTATCCGACAATGACAATGTGTCTGCTATTTTTAGATTTTTAAAGTTAATAAATATTTTTACTCGTTTATAAAATTTACATTTTTCTTATACTTCTTGACATAGTGACCTAACTAATTAGGTCACTGAAAGTTTAAATTATTTTATAAATGACATGGTCTTGGCGCATTATAGCCTTAGTAGCTAATGCGCCAATAAAACCAAAACAAACCAAACCAGTCCAACCTACTGGCATCAGATTGCAGGCTCTATCTGAAAGCTGGAATGTGCACCTTGAAAAAGTCCTCCAAGATCTAAACACTTCAGTTCCCCCATGGTCCTGGGTTAATCCATCCTGTGACAATTACTTCCTGAACTGGGGAAAAGATTCCCTTGCAAATATTAACGTGCGACAACTTCATACTTCACACACACAAAATTATCCGCATTTCATGAAAATATACACAGATGGATCAAAGTCTGATAGTGGAGTAGGTGCTGCAGCAGTTTTCCCTTTTAACACCATCTCTGTATCTCTGCCTACTGAATGCAGCAGTTATACAGCTGAGTTATTCGCCATTAAACTTGCCCTAGAAAATATTATTCATTGCTCCATTAAAAAGAGTATAATATATACCGACTCGCAGAGTACACTAGTAGCCCTACAAAACATCTCCTCACCAACCAATCCTTTAATACAAACCATAAGAAGTAAGATGATTCTTATTCAGGAACGCCAACAAGTAGTCATCTTCTGCTGGATCCCAGGTCACACTGGGATCCCAGGAAACGAATGCGCAGACCATGCTGCAAAACATCCATCTAACCCATTATCTTCAGGCTTTTGTGTTCCATATGTTGATTACAAACCTATGATACGAAGGACATGTAAAGAACAATGGACACTTCTATGGCAAGCTCAAACGGGTAATAAGCTATTGGAAATAAAATCAGAACCACAGTTATGGACCTCTAGTTTTCGTACTAACAGAAAGGAAGAAGTCATCTTAACCAGAGCACGAATCGGCCACAGCCAGTTTACTCACCTATTTCTCCTCACAGGAAATGATCCTCCACAGTGTTCTCAATGCAACTGTCAGCTAACAATGAAGCACATTCTTGTTGAATGCACTCTGTACAAACATGCTCGGCAATGTTCATTCAGCTTCCTTCCAAATCTAAAAGAACCTCTAAAACTCTCCCATATCATAGGCAACGATGCTAATCCCTTGGAGTTATTCTGTTTTCTTAAACGAATAAAACTATATGATCGTCTCTGACTGTTTCCATAACAGTCACCATTGATAACTTTCATATCACTGATAGGCGCAATATGGTCTAAGCAGCCCTTGCGCCAAAAATAACAATAACAACAACAACAACAATAACAACAACATCGGTCTCTCCAACTGGGCTCGATCAGTCCTCTCGGTCGAACATCCATCTCCACCAAACGTAGTAGACCAATGCAATAATACACCACTAACAGTTCCATTCCAGAGACCTCCCCGTTGTCAAGCAGTGGATAATTTACAGAAATCAGATCCTGTTGAGGCGAAGCAATCTCATCTATCAAGCATGGACACAAATGACATAACCAACCAAGATCTGCTTGAATTACCGAAACGCATGAAACACCCTTGCAGCTACGCAGACAAATGCTTTTATTAAATTATGCCGCAAAACTCAAAGGGCATTCAAACCACCCCACTCGGAACGGTGTTTTCTATCCTAAATGGGAAAACCTTTATAGAGCTTAACCTCAAATATACCCCTCGACGTGGGCACCTGTACGTGGTGAGGGGACCTCCCAGTGACGCTGCTGGACTTCCAGACTAGCATCACTGGGATCCAACGCCCACAGCCTAGGTTCCGGGCTTACATCAATGGAATCCGGCGTGTTTGCCGTGCGCTGCGACCCGTGGAAATTCGGAAAGGGGGATCCTGGTGGTTGAGGGGCCCAGCTTCAATACACCACTTTGGCCCCTGCTTCGACAAGACGGGTGGTCCTGGAAGGCCCGGATAGGATCAATCGGCTAGTAGGTTCGCCTGCGAGGGTCAACCGTGTCAATGCCACGCCCCTACCCTCATGGTCCGAGGGACAGGATTCAGGCTGGCGGCGGTGCGGGTATAGTGTCTGGGTAGCCCTGGCGTCCCACTCCCGAGCGCATTTATTGCATGCCGGGTAGTGGGCGTCCCTTTGGGCTCCGTGGTGGGTGGGGGGCCCGGGCACTGAACCATATAAAAAACTTCATGAATCCTGAGAAACTTACTTCTTCAGGGGCCCCAACCCGGTCCCTATCTGAAAATACCGACACTGACAGCAATATTGCTTCAAAGAGGCAGCGGACTGAATTACCATCAGGTCCTATCCCGCGGTTTTTAATCATGCACTCCACCAATGAAAAACCGATTGGAAAAATGTCACCTTTCTTTATACAGAAAGGGTTAGATGGGTTAGTAGGTTCACCCAAATCAGTTAAGAGGCTCCGCTCTGGAGACCTCTTAATTGAAACTAAAAATGACAGGCAATCCGAACATCTACTCCGAGTAACATCAATCGGAGGAATCCCTATAACGGTGACACCACACAGAACACTCAATTCATCGAGAGGTGTCATTTCGGAGTGGGACCTTCTCGACGTCACCGAGGAGGAAATCTGCTCTGAATTAAAACCCCAGGGAGTTATTGCCGTCAAGAGAATTACTGCGCGAAGGGATGGAAAAATAGTTAAAACCAGGAGCGTTATCCTGACTTTTAACTCTCCTAAACCTCCTGATGAGATTAAAGCTGGATACATCAACTGTTCAGTGCGTCCATACGTTCCGAACCCTTTACGGTGCTTTAAGTGCCAGAAGTATGGACATTCTCAAATGGCCTGCCGTGGAGTCCTTGCATGCGCTCGATGCGGTGCAAAAGACCACGAAACAACAGCATGTTCAGCCGCAAAACCCACCTGTATTAACTGTGAGGGCGAACACCCGGCCTACTCACGAGCATGCCAGAGGTGGAAAGAAGAAAAAGAAATTCAACGGCTGAAGGCAGAGCTAAATATATCATACCAGGAGGCAAGGAAATCGGTCAAACCCCTGAATACCAACAGACCTACCTACGCCCAGAAGGTAGCAGGGAGATGTTCCGTCGGAACTCAGACGGACATGACCATTCCTCCAAAGGAGTCTTTCACTCCCATCGCTCGGTATCTCTTAAGTTCGCAAAAACCTACACAGAAGGACCAATCAGCTGCCACTCCTATATCGGTACCTCCTAATGCTCCACAAATTACAAAGGTAGTTATGAAAGAAAAGAATAAGAAAGGGGAAGTCCCCCCTAGTACCCAAGAAAAGATGGATGTCGAGCAGAAGGAGGTACCCGAAGAGTCAGTCTTGGAACTCTTTGCGGAGGAGGAAATGGACACGGGACAGCGTCCTTTCTTCCCCAAAAAAGATAAATCCAAGACTGACAAAAGTAAGCCCTCAGCACCTCGGAAGCCGCCTGATGGACCCACCAAGCCAAAATAATGGCTAAATTCCTACAATGGAATTGTCGTGGATTCCGGCGAAATATAGATGACATCAAGGCCCTCCTGCAAAAGCACGAGCCAGTTTGCTTTTGCTTGCAGGAGACTTATCTAAAGGCAAATGATGATCCCACCATGCACAACATCACAATTTTTCGAAAGGATAGAATTGCGGACAGCTCTGTACATGGGGGAGTGGCTATCCTTGTGGGTAACCATACCCCAGTGCAGCCTTTGCTAATTACAACCAGCATAGAGGTTGTTGCAATTCGCCTTTCAGTGGGATTCTTATTAACTGTATGCTCTATTTATTTGCCACCTGGGACTGACATCTCCCAGGCAGACCTTGATGATCTTCTAACGCAGTTGCCTCCCCCTTTATTACTTCTCGGGGATATGAATGGACATAACACCCTGTGGGGTATGCTAACATCAACGGAAGGGGACGATTCATAGAGCGTATGCTCAATGACAATGACCTTTCCCTTCTAAATACTGGAACAAACACCTTTTTCCACATGCCTACCCGTACCTTTTCTGCCATTGATCTCTCTATCTGCTCCCCTTCTCTGCTCCCTTCACTCACTTGGGAAGTGGAGGAGAATCCATACGGAAGTGATCACTTCCCTGTGATAACCTTGTTACACGGTGGGAGACCATGTCTTCCCTTCAGGTTACCACGGTGGAAGTTTGATCAGGCTGACTGGACTGCCTTCCAACATCAGGCAAATTTTAATCTTCGTACAGTCGGTCAAGAGCCTATCAATGATGCAGTTAAGTACATCACAGAAAATATTGTCCAAGCAGCTGCGAATACTGTTCCAAAAACATCTGCCCGGTTTCCACCATTTCCCAAACCCTGGTGGAATTCACAATGCACAGCAGCCAAAAAGGCTCAAAACAAAGCGTGGGGGATATTCCGCCGATATCCTACCACGACCAACCTTATAGCCTTTAAACGTGCACGAGCCAAAGCACGCTACATCCGTCGTCAGAGTCAAAAGGAATCGTGGATCCGTTTTACATCATCTATTAACCAGTCTACCAACTCTAAGGTAGTCTGGGATAAAATCCGGAAAATGAAGGGAAAATACACAGCGCACCCCTCATCGGTCCTTGAATATAATGGATGTACTATTGCAGACTTTACTGCAATAGCGAATGCTCTTGGGGAAACTTTTTCTAAAATCTCCGCAACATCATCTTACTCCCCAGAGTTTCTGGTCCTAAAGCGCAATGCTGAAAAACAGGCCCTTAAATTCACATCGAAGGGATCCCACCCATACAATGGGCCATTTAATATCCATGAGCTGAAAACAGCACTCGCCCGTACAAAGGCTACCGCTGTTGGACCAGACAACATCCATTATGAAATGATCAAACATCTTTCACCAGAATCCATGGACCGTCTGCTCCTCCTGTACAACAGAATCTTCCTCGAGGAGCACTTTCCGGAAACCTGGCGCAAGGCAACTATTCTTGCTTTTGCTAAGCCAGGAAAGGATCCTAAATATCCAAAAAACTATCGTCCTATTGCTCTGACCAGCTGTCTGTGCAAAATATTGGAGAGAATGGTCAATGCTCGGCTCTTATGGTACTTAGAGTCGAATGACCTTCTCTCCCGCTTTCAGTGCGGCTTCCGAAGAAATAGGTCCACATTGGACCACTTAGTTAGACTGGAAACATCTATCCGAGATGCTTTCCTAAAAAGAGAACATTTGGTGTCGGTGTTCTTTGACATGGAAAAAGCGTACGACACAACTTGGAGATTTGGTATTTTAAGAGACCTATACAATCTCGGTCTGAGAGGCCACCTTCCCATTTTTATTAAAAATTTTTTATCCTACCGTTATTTCCAAGTTCGTGTAGGATCCTCCCTTTCGCGGCCTTTTTGCCAAGAGGAGGGGGTACCACAAGGATCTGTCTTAAGTGTTACGCTTTTTGCCATTAAAATAAATTCTATTTCAGAACAACTTCCTCCAACTGTAAACAGTGCACTCTATGTCGATGACTTCAGCATATTCTCTCAATCATGCAATATGAGGGTTATTGAGAGACAACTGCAACAAGCTATTGACCGTGTTAACATCTGGGCCACGGCCAGTGGTTTCAGGTTCTCACCGGAGAAGACCGTTTGCGTCCATTTTTGTCGCAAACGTAACCTCCACCCTGAGCCTGAATTACGACTTGGACAAAGCACCATCCCAGTCGTATCAGAGGCAAAATTCCTGGGACTCATTTTTGACAAAAAGTTGACATTTGTTCAACACATTCGTCAGCTACGTACGAAGTGTACGAGAGGGCTTAACATCCTCCGCTCTCTCTCTTCTACCTCTTGGGGTGCAGACCGATGCACTCTACTACGTCTGTACCGTGCACTTGTACGCTCAAAATTAGATTATGGGTCTCAGGTGTATGCATCTGCCAGAAATAGCGCCGTTCGTTGGCTTGACCCCATCCATCACCAAGCCATTCGAATCGCTACTGGTGCATTCCGAACATCACCTGTCCAAAGTCTGTATGTCGAAGCAAATGAACCATCGTTGTCGCTTCGACGAATGCAGTTGTCTCTACAATAGGCCTTCAAGCTGAAGTCCCTGCCGGACCATCCCACGTGGACATCCGTTTTCGAGCCACGATGGGAAAATCTTTATAACACACGGCGGACCACCAATCGCCCATTCGGCATTCGTGTTCAAGAGCTACTCAATGAGCTTAACATCTCGGTAGACAAGGTCGCTCGATCACCAAAGGAGCCCCTTCCACCCTGGCATGCACAAACACCAGCATGTGACTTCTCGCTCAAACTTGCGACGAAGTCTAATACTCCAGCCTCTGTCTACCTTCAGCTCTATTCACAACACCGTGCAGAACATTCTGACTTCTTGCCAGTTTACACAGACGGCTCGAAGTCAGAATCATATGTAGGATCTGCTGCTGTGTTTCCAAATAAAACCATATCAGAGCAAATACCCCTTGACTGCAGCATTTACACTGCAGAGCTGCATGCCATAGAGTTAGCTCTAGATCACATAAGAAAACACCGTTACCAACGGAGTATTATATATGCCGACTCAATGAGTGCACTACAGGCTTTATCAGCGATGTCACACACTAATCATCCAACCCTGTCCCGAATCCAGCAGATAATATACAGCCTCTTTGTAAGTGGATTCGATATCCGATTCTGCTGGATTCCCAGTCACATCGGGATTAGAGGAAATGATTTGGCTGACACTGCAGCCAAATCGGCAGCCCTGACGGATAATCTTGACCTGTTAGTCCCCTATACAGACTACAGGCAAGTGATCCGTAGTAACCTACAATCTCAGTGGCAAGATTCGTGGCATCGACTGATTACTACAAACAAACTATGTCGAATTAAGCCTATGATCCATCCATGGCGGTCCAGCTTACGCAGGGATCGCAAAGAGGAAGTTGTTCTTGCTCGCTCCGCATAGGACACTGTCATCTAACACACTCCTTTTTGCTGAGGGCTGATGACCCTCCTATGTGCGAGCAGTGCGACACCATTTTATCCATCAAACATATTTTATGTGACTGTACCAATTTTAGAAATGCTCGTTATACCGCTTTTAACCATCTGACTGAGCCATATACACTCAGTCAGATTTTATCCGACAATGACCATGTGTCTGCTATTTTTAGTTTCCTAAAAACAGTAAACCTTTTTACTCGTATTTAAAAAAAAAAAAAAAAAAAAATCTTATTATTTTAAGGTTTCCTATTGTTACTCGTTTACAGATATTTGTCTTTTACAGTTTACAATTGTTTTTATACTCTGACTTAGTGACCTAATTCATTAGGTCACTGAATGTTTTACTACTTTTGTTGACAAAGTTTTGGCGCATTATAGCCTAAGTTGCTGATGCGCCAATAAAACTCAACTAACTAACTAACTAACTAACCTCAAATATACTAGGCCCTAATATATTTGCGTGTGTTCTGTGGTCGGATTTCTGTTTGCTGGACGAAAACCCCGAGTTTCCGGGAGAAAAAAAAACCATGTCCCCTGAGACCGATTAACTCAGCCACACTGTTAAAAAGGCTCATAAAAATTCTTCAGGTAATCTACTGGACTCGAACTGGGATCTTTTCCTCCCGATTTGGGATGACGGCGATTGTACCAACTGTGTTGTTGTTGTTGTTGTTGTTAGGTTTGTTGGTGCATCAGCAACTGTGGCTATAATGCACTGATTTCTGACTAGTGTATCTTTGTTGTTGATGCTGATTCTGATAAAAATTTAAACAAGGTGATATTTATTAATCAATTTTAGGAAAACAAAAATGTCATCCATATCTTGACGATCTTCCAGAACATTACGTAGTGTTAATTGATTGCAATTTTTGAAAAGTAAGAAGAAAGCAGTTTTTCGTTCTCTTAGATATAGTGGGCATTCGATAACGATATGCTTTACAGTGAGTGGACATGAACAGTTACTGCATTGTGGGGCATCTTCCTTTCTTAATAGATAACTGTGAGTGAGGTATGTGTGACCTATGCGCAGTCGTGCTAGTACAGTTTCTTCTTTTCTATTTCCTCTCAGACTGGAGCGCCACTGTTTGGGTTCTTTCTTTATTTCAAAAAGTTTATTATTTATTTCTTTTTCCCATATATGTTTCCACTGTTCTTTAGAGGTCTGCTGTATAATGGATTTATAGTCAACATAAGGTGTCCTGAAATTGTAAGAAATAGGATTTGAAGCATTTTTGGCAGCTAAATCTGCCTGTTCATTTCCTGGGATTCCAGAGTGTCCAGGAATCCAACAAAAAATTATGCGGTGACCACGTGCATGAATTGCCATTAACTGAGTCCAGATTTGTTGTACCAGAGGATGACTGTTGGGGCGTTTACATTGCATACAATTCACGGCACTTAATGAATCGGTATATATTATGGATTGAGTATATGAGGCTTCTTTTATTTTCTCCAGGGCTAGTAAAATACCATACAACTCAGCAGTATAATTACTACATTCTAAGGGAAGTTGTTTGGCGATGATAGCATCCGGCAGGACTACAGCTGTACCAACCTTACTGGTAGTCTTGGATCCATCTGTATATATCTGCATATAACTCCTAAACTGAATTGAGTGGGCCAGATGTAATTGTCTGATGTTAATATCTGGAAGATTATTCTTCCCCCATTTCTGGAAATATCTGTCAACGTATATTGTGGGTATTTGCCATGGCTGGAGGCCCCGGGTGCCAAGCGATTGTGATCGAGCGTTTTCTCTGTGATTAAAGTGTGATTATTCAAAAGCGATTTAGAGTTATATTAAGTTCCTGCCCTTAAATTTATTTATTTAAAATCAGCTACTGTTACAAAAGTACTTGTACAGAGCGAGAAAGAAAAGTTACCTTTCTTTATTTTTCTTGTATCTTTTACTAACACTTACTACTTTACGCTTGGTCACACCGGGCACTGCTCCTGCCTCCCCGTGGCGGGGCCGGAAATCTTGGCAGAAAAGCTAATCTGCCAAGGGCCAAAAGGAGCAAGCATGGACCAAAATACGTTTCCGCCTCTAGAGCCGACAAGCTCTCGGCCAGAGATAGACATTGACCATAACATGTCGCAACCCAAAAGGTTGAAAACCACTTCCTCAGCGACAATTTATCCTACATTCCTTATAATGCACTCTCTTGCAGATCAACCTCTGAGTAAGCTCTCTCCGTTCCTTATCCAGAAACACCTGGAAAGTCTGGCAGGATCTCCTAAGACAGTCAAGAGGCTACAATCAGGTGACCTTCTATTGGAAACAGTAAATTGTAAACATTCAGAGAAACTGCTAAAACTTACAAGCTTTGCTGGAATTCCAGTAAAAGTTTCTCCCCATGCTACCCTAAATACATCTAAGGGCGTTATATCCAGCTGGGATCTATTGAATGTCACGGAGGAGGAGATAACACAAGAGCTTCAAGATCAAAGTGTCATTGCTGTGAAAAGAATTATGGTGAAAAGAGAAAATATACTCACACCTACAAGGAATATTATTCTAACTTTTAACACGCCAAACCTACCATCATCGATAAAAGCAGGCTACTTACTCTGCCGCATTAGACCATATATTCCTAACCCATTGAGATGTTTTAAGTGCCAGAAGTATGGCCACTCTCAAACGGCGTGCAGAGGAAACCAGGTTTGTCCTAATTGTGGGTCCGCTGACCACACCCAAAGTGACTGCTTGGCAAAAGAAATGACTTGTCCCAACTGTAAAGGAAACCATCCTGCCTACTCAAGGACATGTGACAAATGGAAAACCGAAAAGCAAATCGTAAAATATAAGATAGAAAATAAAGTAAGCTTTCAAGAAGCACGGAAATTACTCACTCCCACTATAAATAAACGTACGTACGCCAATATTGCGCAAAAATATCAATCAGTAGCCACCCAAACTGATGTTACCGTCCCTTCAACCACCTCAATCTCTGACTGGGCTCGGACTGTTCTCTCTCAGCAACAGTCCAATGTCCCGAAACAGTTGAACCAGGCAAGTAATACTGCACTTACAGTACCAGCTACATCTCCTTCTCCTCCCCCAGTGATTTCTTCTATATCGAATAATCGTAACTCAAATTTAAAAAAGAATATCCAAGAAACATCTATGGATACTATTGAATCATCCAGACAAGAAGAACCGATCTTAGAAATATATGCGGAAGAAGAAATGGACACCGGTCGACCATTATTCCCAAAAAAAGACAAACCAAAGCCTGAACGTCACAAGACAGTCACATCAAAAAAACAGTCAGAAGCAGCTTCTTCTACTAAACATCAATAATGCCTTACATTCTACAATGGAATTGTAGAGGATTTCGTAGCAACCTTAACGATATTCAAGTCTTAATTAACCGCTATTCTCCAGTTGGTTTCTGTGTACAGGAAACCTATCTAACTCCGCAAATTTCCACCAACATAAAGAACTATGCCATCTATCGGCACGATCGTAATAATTCAAATGCTGCCCGTGGGGGCGTGGCCATCTTGGTCAGCTCAAAGATCCCTACCAAGCAAATTGTTTTGCAAACTACAATTGAAGTTGTAGCCGTACGCTTAATAACTCAGATTGCGTTAACACTAGCATCAGTCTATCTCCCACCAAGTCATACCTTCTCTTACCAAGATCTGGAAAACCTGCTAATGCAATTACCACCCCCTGTCTGTATGTTGGGTGATTTCAATAGCCACCATCCCTTATGGGGATCAACAAAATTAGATACACATGGCCGCCTAATTGAAACTTTTCTAGACAAGCAAAACCTTACTGTTCTTAATACTGGCGCACCCACTCACATACAATTACCAACTGGACAAATTTCTGCAATTGATCTATCAATATGTTCCCCGAATCTGTTTCCAATCATAGAATGGTCTGTTTTAGATGACCCCTTAAGCAGTGATCATTTTCCGATTATTTGTGATCTGCTCACTGCACAGCCACCAACAGTCAAACCCTGCAGGAAATGGAAGTTCTCTCAAGCCAACTGGGTCAAATTTCAATCAGTAGTCACCCTGGATGAACAATATATACGAACACAGTCAATAGATGAAGCCACAGAGTATATTACTTCACATATAATATCTGCAGCTAAAAGTTCAATTCCATTGTCGAATCCCCAATCCCGACGGCACCTTAACTATTGGTGGAATCAAGAATGCACAATAGCTAAGAAGTTAAAAAATAAAGCATGGAATTTATTCCGTAGATCCCCAACCACAGATAATCTTATCAATTACAAGAAACTAAGAGCGAAAGCACGTCGCACTCAAAGAGAAGCAAAGAAAAATTCTTGGATTCGGTTTGCATCTACCATAAACAGGAACACTAACTCCAGGATAATATGGAAGAAAATCAGGCAGATTTCCGGAAAATTTCCAACCACCCCTTCACCAATTCTTTCATGGAATGGGCAAGAACTATCTGCTCCTCAAGACATTGCAAATGCCTTGGCAAAAACTTTTGCCGAAGTTTCTGCGGCATCAAATTACTCTCCGGATTTCCAGAAAATAAAGACCAAGACTGAACAACGAGCCATCAACTTTCGAACCTCAGTTTTCTTTCCATATAATCAGCCTCTTCAATATCATGAACTTATACATGTCATTAAAACAACACGCAACAGTGCCGCTGGACCAGATGGAATCTCTTACATTATGTTACAAAACCTTGGTGACAGAAATTTACAAATACTGCTGGTCTATTATAACCGGATATTTATGGAAAACATTTATCCCAGCTCTTGGCATCATGCCACAGTCCTTGCCTTTTTGAAACCTGGAAAAGACCCTACAATTCCATACAATTACCGACCAATTTCCCTCTCCAGTTGCCTCGGAAAATTACTTGAAAAAATTATTCATAATCGACTTGCATGGGCCATCGAAGCACAACATCTAATGAGTAATAATCAGCATGGCTTTCGTAAGAACAGGTCCTCCTTAGATCTCATGATCAAGGCAGAGTCTGCAATTCGCAATGCCTTCGTAAAAAATGAACATCTCGTTTTGGTGTCCATAGACATAGAGAAGGCATTTGACACTACCTGGCGTCATGGCATTCTCAGCGACCTCCATGCCCTTGGTCTACGAGGCAACCTTCCTATTTTCATCAGGAACTTTCTCCAGACTCGTTCGTTCCAAGTTCGATACCACAACTCGCTTTCTATGACATTCTTACAGGAAGAGGGAGTGCCACAAGGTTCAGTATTGAGTGCAACCCTCTTTGCCCTTAAAATTGATTCTATCACAAAGGAACTTCCAAATACAGTTGAGACCTATCTTTATGCGGATGACCTCTCCATATCTTGCCATTCTCAGAATATGAGATCCATTGAGCGGCAACTACAGTTATCCTTGAATAAGGTCCAAAGGTGGGCAGGACTCAATGGCTATCGTCTATCTCAGCAGAAAACTGTTGCAATCCACTTTTGTAATCAACGAAAAATGCATGCAGATCCTGAACTTCAGATGTCAAATTTTACCATTCCAGTGTCCAACAATATCAGATTCTTGGGATTAATCCTTGACAGAAAATTAAATTTCTTAGATCACATTAAATCGCTGCGTACTTCCTGCCTCAAAAAACTGAACATACTCAGAGCTTTATCTGCAATGTCTTGGGGAGCAGACCGTACATCTTTGCTTCTATTATATAGAGCATTGATCAGATCCCGTTTGGATTATGGTGCTCCAATCTACGATTCTGCTCGAAAGAGTACACTACGCTGGTTGGACCCTATACAGCATAGTGCATTGCGGATTGCCCTTGGCGCATTCAGAACATCTCCTACCCACAGTTTATACATTGAAGCACATGAGCCCCCTCTTTGTCTCCGCAGGAAAGCACTACTTCTTAAGTATGCAGCCCGAATACAAAGTTGCTGTCAGCATCCTATTGGGCCATATCTCTTTAATCCACCACTGCAAAACCTTTATAGAAATAAACCCAGTAAAATAAGACCGGCAGGCTTACGCCTAATTGAAGTAACACAGAATTGGAATATTCCTAATGTCAACAGGCTAGATGTAGTGAAATGCCCTCACCCACCTTGGACACCTCCTCCACAATTAACTTGTGATACTTATCTTCAAAAATGGGGAAAGAATCTTCTACCGTCACTCAACGTGAAACAACTCCATGCAAGCCATATTCAGAAATATGCTAATTTATTGCCAATATATACTGATGGCTCCAAATCACATTCAGCCGCTGGAGCCGCAGCAGTATTTCCCTCTACAATCATTTCTGCTTCCCTTCCACCTGAGTATAGCAGCTTCTCTGCAGAACTTCATGCAATAAAGTTAGCTTTAGAAAACCTGAATCGCTACCCATCTCTAAAATATATTGTATATACTGACTCTCTAAGCTCAATTACAGCAATACAAAACTTTTCTTACAAGGTTCATCCTATTTTAAACCAAATCAGAAGCCTCTTATTAAAAATTGAAGAATGTCATCAATCAGTGACCTTTTGTTGGATCCCAGCCCATTCGGGGATAAAAGGGAATGAACTGGCTGACAAAACTGCCAAAAATCCATCAACTTATGATTTAACCCATGCTCCTATTCCAATCTATGACTATAATAATATCATACAAGCAACATGTCTTGCACTGTGGAGAGAGCTATGGCACACCCAAAGCAATAATAAACTTTATCAGTTGAAACAGGATCCACAACTTTGGCGCTCTAGCACCAAAACAGTACGCAGAGAAGAAGTAGTGCTTGCACGAGCGCGGATAGGACATACATATCTGACACACCTTCACCTACTTACAGGAGAGGGTCCTCCTCATTGTCCACACTGTTCCTCGCACTTATCAGTCAAACACATTCTCATTGACTGCCCTCACTACGATCAGGACAGAATATCCATCCTCCTTTCCCTAAAAAATCTTCCGGAACCGAAGACATTAAAAAATATTATAGGTGACGATGCAAACATCAACGAATTCTTTTCGTTTTTGAAAAAAATTGGATTGTATGATAAATTCTAAACCATCACTGTAATAAATCATAAATTGATTCTATCAGAAATTTGAATTTTAGCATTTTCCTATGAATAGGCGCACTATAGCCCCAGCAGCTCGTGCGCCATTAAACCCCCATCACAACAACAACAACAACCATGGCTGGATTTGCATGCATTATGTTATTCATGCTGATTCCCCAGCTAGTGTTTAGAGCTTGAAGCCTAATGCCAGATGGTTTGTTGAAACGTGATTTAATACGATAGTGGTTTTCCCATTTTGGTCTGAAGAGATATTGCCATATCGGGTGATGTGGAAAGCTGCTGATTTTTGCGGCATAATTTAGGAGAAGAATTTGTCGCCGAAGGTCTAGCGGCGGTTCATTGGCTTCCGTATATAGACTTAAAATGGGAGATGTACGAAAGGCACCCAGTGCTATTCGAAGTGCACTATGATGAATGGGATCAAGCCATTTCAGGACACTTGGCCTGGCTGAGGCGTATGCAGGAGATGCATAGTCTAAGCGGTATCTAATTAATGAGCGGTATAAATGTAGCAACATGTACCGATCTGCACCCCATGACATAGAGGAGATTACTCTGAGAATATTTAGTTTCTTAAGACAGCTGGTACGAATATATTTTATATGTTCAAGGAAGTTTAATTTTTTTATCAAGTATTATACCAAGAAAACGAGTGCTTGGTTGAAATGTAATACAATGGGAGTCTAACTGGAGGTTTGGATCAGGATGCAATGTACGTTTACGACAGAAGTGTATTGCAGTTGTTTTCGGTTTAGAAATTCTGTAGCCATTGCTTTTGGCCCAAGAGACTATTCTATTAATGGTGACTTGTAGTTGTCTCTCAATAAGTCGCATATTTTGAGAATGACATGAGATGGCAAGGTCATCGGCATACAGGTATGCATCAACTGTGTTAGGTATACTATTAGTTATAGAATCGATCCTGATGGCAAAAAGTGTTGCACTCAGCACTGAACCCTGGGGAACTCCCTCTTCTTGAACATATGTGCCAGAAAGTGACGAGTGGTAGAGGACTTGGAAGGATCTGTTAGATAGGAAGTTCTGAATGAATTTCGGGAGATGACCCCGAAGACCAGATTTATGTAAGTCCCGAAGAATCCCATAACGCCAAGTTGTATCAAATGCTTTCTCGATGTCAATGCATATCATAACAAAGTGCTCATTTCTTAGAAAGGCGTTCCGAATATTTGCTTCTGCTTTGATAATGAGATCGAGCGTCGATCTACTTCTCCGAAAACCATACTGGCTTGGACTCAGAATGTTTTGAGTCTCCAAATACCACGTTAGTCGGGTGTTAAGTATTTTTTCCATTGTTTTTCCCAAGCAACTTGTTAAGGAGATAGGTCGATAGTTTGTTGGGTCTGTGTGGTCTTTTCCTGGTTTCGGGAAGGCTAGCACATAAGAATGGCACCAGCTGGTGGGGTAATATTCCTCTAAGAAAATTCTATTATAGAGTAGTAAGAGAGCACTTAATGATCTTTCACTTAAATGGGAAATCATTGAGTAATAAATTCCATCAGAACCTGGAGCACTGTTTTTCACTTTTGTGAGCGCATTAAGCAATTCAGTCATGGTCAACGGCAGATTGTATGAATGTTGAAGAGCGGTATTAAAATTCAGTTTATACTTTTCTGTATCGCGTTTTAGCATCTGAAAGCCTGGTTCATAGGCGGAGACAGCTGAGAGTGATTCAAAAGACGAGCCAAATGCATTAGCAAGTTCTTCGGGTTCAGAAATTTCCTTTCCTTTCAGAAATAGAATTGGGGAAGTAACAAGTGGGTATTTGCCATTGATACGTTTGATTTTTTTCCAGACTGTAGCAGTATCTGTGAATCTGTTTATTGTGGCAGCATAGCGTGCCCATGCTTCTTTTTTACTTATCCGTCTTATATAACGAGCCTTAGCCCTTGCTCTTTTAAACTGTAGGAGGTTGGCTGTGGTTGGATGTTTTCTAAACTGATTCCAGGATTTATTTCTTTCTCTTTTAGCAATGCTACATGCTTCGTTCCACTACATTTTTGGATGGAGTCGGATTTTAAATGATGATTTCGGGATAGCGGATTCAGCTGCTGTCATTATTCGTTCTGTGATATAGCTTACTGCAGAATCGATCTTGTCAGTAGCAATGATAGTGGAATCTAAATGAGCTATTTCTTGATATTTAGCCCAGTTGGCCTTGTCAAATTTCCAGATTGTTCTAATTCTGTTGATCGGAGGAGAACTTGTACAGAAATTACAGATGATCGGAAAGTGATCACTACCAAGAGGGTTGTCAGTAACTGTCCAGTCTATGAGAGGAAATATTGTTGGAGAACATACTGTTAGGTCAATGGCAGAGCTTGAGCCAGATGGTACATGAACGTATGTGTGATCACCGGTGTTTAAAATAGTTAGATTGTGTTTATCCAAGAATTTCTCAATTATTTTCCCTCTGCAGTCAAGTTGTTGAGAACCCCATAGAGGGTTATGTCCATTCCAATCACCCAGAATACAGAAAGGAGCGGGTATTTGTCCTACTAGGTCATCTAAATCAGCCAGGGTGAAAGCGTGGTTTGGTGACAGATACAATGAGACTAATGTTATCGTTATGCCAATGGTGATACGGGTTGCAACTGCCTCCAACGGTGTTTGCAAGAGAACAGGTCTGGAGGGAATTGAAGAGTTTACTAACAGCGCTACTCCTCCGTGTGATGCATTGGAGCAGTTTCTATCTTTTCTATACATGGTGAAGCGTTTAACTGTTATAGAGACTGCATTCGTCAGGTTTGTTTCTTGTAAGCATGCTGCGACGGGCTTATATTCACTTAGCAGATCGTAGAGGTCATCTAAATTAGCACGAAATCCGCGACAATTCCATTGAATCACTGTCTGCATTGTTTGGTTTTAAAAGGAGGGTTTGGTTTCTTACGGCGGATTTTTTTGTTTGCGCTTGTCTACTTTTGCTTTTTCTTTTTTTGGGAAGACTGGCCTACCGGTGTCAATGTCATCCTCTGGATGAATCTCAAGAATTGAGTCATCTTCATCTATCTTTTCATCAATATCCATGGTATCGGATATAAATTTAGTAGTGTTGCTTCTTTCAGGGGTCCCCTCGACGTGGGCACCTGTACGTGGTGAAGGGACCTCCCAGTGACGCTGCTGGACTTCCAGACTAGCATCACTGGGATCCAACGCCCACAGCCTAGGTTCCGGGCTTACATCAATGGAATCCGGCGTGTTTGCCGTGCGCTGCGACCCGTGGAAATTCGGAAAGGGGGATCCTGGTGGTTGAGGGGCCCAGCTTCAATACACCACTTTGGCCCCTGCTTCGACAAGACGGGTGGTCCTGGAAGGCCCGGCTAGGATCAATCGGCTAGTAGGTTCGCCTGCGAGGGTCAACCGTGTCAAAGCCATGCCCCTACCCTCATGGTCCGAGGGACAGGATTCAGGCTGGCGGCGGTGCGGGTATGGTGTCTGGGTAGCCCTGGCGTCCCACTCCCGAGCGCATTTATTGCATGCCGGGTAGTGGGCGTCCCTTTGGGCTCCGTGGTGGGTGGGGAGCCCGGGCACTGAACCACTTAAAAAAACTCATGAATCCTGATAAACTTACTTCTTCAGGGGCCCCAACCCGGTCCCTATCTGAAAACATAGACGGAGAGGCAGATATTATTCCAACAAAGAGGCAGCGAACCGAAACATCACCATCAGGGCCTGTCCCAAGATTTCTCATTATGCATTCCACCAATGAAAAACCGATTGGCAAAATGTCGCCCTTTTTTATTCAAAAAGGGTTAGACGGGTTAGCAGGTTCTCCCAAATCAGTTAAGAGGCTCCGTTCTGGAGACCTCTTAATTGAAACTAAAAATTACAGGCAATCGGAACATCTACTCCCAGTAACATCAATCGGAGGTATTCCTATAACAGTGACACCACACAGAACACTCAATTCATCTAGAGGTGTCATTTCGGAGTGGGACCTTCTCGACGTATACGAGGAGGAAATCTGCTCCGAATTAAAACCCCAGGGAGTCATTGCAGTCAAGAGAATCACTGCGCGAAGGGATGGAAAAATTGTTAAAACCAGGAGCGTTATCCTGACGTTTAACACTCCTAAACCTCCTGATGAGATTAAAGCTGGATATATCAACTGTTCAGTGCGTCCATACATTCCGAACCCTTTACGGTGCTTTAAGTGCCAGAAGTATGGACATTCTCAAATGGCCTGCCGTGGAGTCCTTGCAAGCGCTCGATGCGGTGCAAAGGACCACGAAACAACAGCATGTTCAGCCGCAAAACCCACCTGTATTAACTGTGAAGGCGAACACCCGGCCTATTCACGAGCATGCCAGAGGTGGAAAGAAGAGAAAGAAATTCAACGGCTGAAGGCAGAGCTAAATATATCATACCAGGAGGCAAGGAAATCGGTCAAACCCCTGAATATCAACAGACCTACCTACGCCCAGAAGGTAGCAGGGAGATGTTCCATCGGAACTCAGACGGACATGACCATTCCTCCAAAGGAGTCTTTCACTCCCATCGCTCGGTATCTCTTAAGTTCGCAAAAACCTGCGCAGAAGGACCAATCAGCTGCCACTCCTATATCGGTACCTCCTAACGCTCCACAAGTTCCAAAGGTAACTATTAAAGAAAAGAACAAAAAAGGGGAAGTACCACCTAGTACCCAAGAAAGGATGGATGTTGAGCAGAAGGAGGTACTCGAAGAGTCAGTCTTGGAACTCTTTGCGGAGGAGGAAATGGACACGGGACAGCGTCCATTCTTCCCCAAAAAAGATAAATCCAAGACTGATAAAAGTAAGCCCTCAGCACCTCGGAAGCCGCCTGATGGACCCACCAAGCCAAAATAATGGCTAAATTCCTACAATGGAATTGTCGTGGCAACGAGCCAGTTTGCTTTTGCTTGCAGGAGACATATCTAAAGGCAAATGATGATCCCACCATGCACAACATCACAGTTTTCCGAAAGGATAGAATTGCGGATGGCTCTGTACATGGGGGAGTGGCTATCCTTGTGGGTAACCATACCCCAGTGCAGCCCTTGGTAATCACAACCAGCATAGAGGCTGTTGCAATTCGCCTTTCAGTGGGATTCTTATTAACTGTATGCTCTATATATTTGCCACCTGGGACTGACATCTCCCAGGCAGACCTTGATGATCTTCTAACGCAGCTGCCTCCCCCTTTCTTACTTCTTGGGGATTTTAATGGACATAACACCCTGTGGGGTAGTGCTAACGTCAATCGAAGGGGACGAGTCATAGAGCATATGCTCAATGACAATGACCTTTCCCTTCTAAATACTGGAACAAACACCTTTTTCCACATGCCTACCCGTACTTTTTCTGCCATTGATCTCTCTATCTGCTCCCCTTCTCTACTCCCTTCACTCACCTGGGAAGTGGAGGAGAATCCATACGGTAGTGATCACTTCCCCGTGATAACCTTGCTACACAGTGGGAGACCATGTCTTCCCTTCAGGCTACCACGGTGGAAGATTGATCAGGCTGACTGGACTGCCTTCCAACACCAGGCAAATTTTGATCTTAGTACAGTCAGTCAAGAGCCTATCAATGATGCAGTTAAGTACATCACAGAAAATATTGTCCAAGCAGCTGCTAATGCTGTCCCAAAAACATCAGCCCGGTTTCCACCATTTCCTAAACCTTGGTGGAATTCACAATGCACAGCAGCAAAAAAGGCTCAAAACAAAGCGTGGGGGATATTTCGCCGATATCCTACCACGAACAACCTTATAGCCTTCAAACGTGCACGAGCCAAAGCACGTTACATCCGTCGTCAGAGTCAAAAGGAATCGTGGATCCGTTTTACATCATCTATTAACCAGTCTACCAACTCTAAGGTAGTCTGGGATAAAATCCGGAAAATGAAGGGAAAATATACATCCCACCCTTCTTCAATCCTAGATTATAATGGATGCGCTATTGCAGATCCAACTGCAATAGCCAATGCTCTTGGGGAAACATTCTCCAAGATCTCTGCAACATCTTCGTATTCCCCAGAGTTTCTGGTCCTGAAATATAAAATCGAAAAACAGGCACTTAGCTTTAAATCTAAGAGCATTTATCCCTACAACGGGGATTTCACTATTCTGGAACTGAAAAGGGCCCTCGCTCTTTCCAAAGCAAGTGGCGTTGGACCAGATGGCATCCATTATGAAATGATTAAACATCTTTCATCAAAATCTATGGATTGTCTGCTCCTTCTGTATAACAGAATCTTTACTGAAGGGCAGTTTCCGGACTCCTGGCGAAAGGCTATCGTTCTTGCCTTTCCTAAGCCAGGAAAGGATCCAAAAGTCATCACCAATTATCGTCCTATTGCTCTGACTAGCTGTCTGTGCAAAATCCTGGAGAGAATGGTTAATTCTCGTTTAATTTGGTATCTTGAATCAAACGACCTTCTCTCCAACATTCAGTGCGGCTTCCGAAGGAACCGGTCCACTTTGGACCATCTTATTAGAATGGAAGCATCCATCCGGGATGCTTTCCTAAAACGCGAACACTTGGTGTCGGTGTTCTTTGACTTGGAAAAAGCGTATGACACAACTTGGAGATTTGGCATTTTAAAAGATTTACATAACCTAGGCCTTAGAGGGCATCTCCCCTTTTTTATTCAAAACTTTCTCGCCAAACGATCGTTCCAAGTTCGTGTGGGATCCTCACTCTCTCGCTCCTTTAACCAAGAGGAGGGAGTACCACAAGGATCAGTATTAAGTGTCACGCTTTTTGCCATCAAAATAAATTCCATCACAGAACAACTTCCTCCAACTGTAAACAGTGCCCTCTATGTTGATGACTTTAGCATTTTTTGCCAGTCATGCAACATGAGGGTTATTGAAAGACAACTGCAGAAAGCCATCAATAGTCTGAATTCCTGGGCACTTACTAATGGCTTCAGGTTCTCGCCGGAGAAGACCGTTTGCGTACACTTTTGTCGCAAGCGTAATCTTCATCCTGAACCTGAATTAAGGCTCGGACAAAATGCTATTCCAGTAGCAGCGAACACAAAATTCTTGGGACTCATATTCGATAAAAAATTGACCTTTTTGGATCACATTCGCCAACTCCGCACAAAGTGCACAAGAGCCCTTAATATGCTCCGCTCGCTGTCCTCCTTATCCTGGGGTGCAGACCGATGCACCCTTTTACGGCTTTACCGTGCACTTGTGCGATCCAAATTAGATTATGGGTCCCAAGTATATTCTTCAGCCAGAGACAGTGTACTTCGATGGCTGGATCCTATCCATCATCAGGCTATACGTATTGCTACTGGAGCATTTCGAACATCTCCTGTCCAGAGTTTATACGTCGAAGCAAACGAACCACCGTTATCGTTTCGACGTAAGCAGTTGTCTTTAAAGTACGCTTTAAAACTGAAATCCCTGCCAGACCATCCTACGTGGCCCTTTGTTTTTGAGCCACGATGGGAAAACTTGTACAACACCCGTAAGACTGCCAATCGTCCTTTTGGTATTCGTGTCCAAGAGCTACTCAACGAACTCAATATCAAGGTAGACAAGGTTGCCCAAACATCCAAGCAACCCTTTCCACCCTGGCATGCTCGTGTCCCGGCATGCGACTTGTCGCTTAGAAACTGGGGAAAGTCGGACACTCCATCATGCGTCTACCTGCAGCTCCATTCAGCACACCGAACTGAATATTCCGACTTCGCGCCAGTCTACACAGACGGTTCGAAGTCAGAATCATATGTGGGATCTGCTGCTGTCTTCACAGACAGCACTATCTCAGAGCAGATTCCCTCTGAATGCAGCATATTTACTGCAGAGCTGCACGCTGTAGAGTTAGCCTTGGATTATATTAGTAAATGCCAATACCAACGGTTCATTTTATATTCCGACTCTCTTAGCATGTTACAGGCTGTAATATCTGTGAGGTATAATCCCCATCCAGTTCTGTCTAGCATTCAGCAGAAGATTCACGTTCTCCATGATCGTGAATATGACATCCGCTTCTGCTGGATTCCCAGCCACATTGGGATTAGGGGAAATGATTTGGCTGACGCCGCAGCCAAATCAGCAATTCCCAATAATAACCGTTGCCTGTTAGTCCCTTATACAGACTACAGGCAAATAATACATCAAAACATACATTCCCAATGGCAGGACTCGTGGAATAGACAGACTGCGAATAAATTATATTGTATAAAGCCTGTAATTGAACCGTGGCAGTCTAGTCTGCGCAGGAACCGTAAGGAGGAAGTTGTTCTAGCTCGTCTCCGCATCGGACACAGTCATCTTACACATTCTTTTCTGCTGAGGGCAGATGACTGTCCTATGTGCGAGCAATGCGACACCATTTTATCTATTCATCACATTTTAACCGTATGTCCACGTTTTAGACACGAACGTGATTTATACTTTACCGTTTTTAGTCATCTGGCTGAGCCTTATACACTCAGTCAGATTTTATCTGACAATGACCATGTGTCTGCTGTTTTTAGCTTTTTAAAATCAATAAACATTTTTACTGCCATATAAAATTTACATTTTATTGTTCTTTTCCATTGATTTATCTTTTATACTTTTGTAATTATTTATTTTGACATGGTGACCTAACTAGTTAGGTCACTGAAAGTTTAAATTTTTATTAATGACATGGTCTTGGCGCATTATAGCCCTAGTAGCTAATGCGCCAATAAAACCAAAACCAAACCAAACCAATCTTTCAGGGGTCTTGGCTCGTTCATTTGGTTTCTCATTAGGCTTCTTATCCGGAGGTATTGTTACAGGAGTATTTGCTTCTCGAGTAGCATATTTAGGAATAGGTTTTTCCTTTGATGAGGAGAGGAGCGATTTAGCCCAACCAGATATTGAGATATTTGGAGGGACTGAGCAGTCTGTCTGAGTTTCTACTGAGCGTAGCCGTTGGGTAACTGAAGCATATGTAGGTGACTTAGCAGGTACTGAAAAATGTTTTTTAGCTTCTTGGTAGGATACTTTCTGCTCAATCTTATATTTTTGAATATTCTTTTCTCTTTTCCATTGAGGGCATTCCTTAGAGAAGGCAGAGTGGTTACCATGGCAGTTAGGACAAATTTGCACTTCAGTGTTACAGTTTGTGTGTGTATGCTCTTTTGATCCGCAATTAGCACAAGTGGCTACACTTCTGCAGACAGCTTGGGAATGACCAAATTTTTGGCACTTAAAGCACCGGACTGGATTTGGAATGTATGGTCTTACTTGGCATCGAAGATAACCAGCTTTAATATAAGTAGGTAGATTTGGTGTTTCGAATGTTAGAATCACCGTCCGTGTGGGAGCAGGTTCTCCATCTCTTTTAATAACAATTCTTTTGGCTTGTACCACGTTTTGATCTCTTAGTTCATGCACAAGTTCATCCTCTGATACGTTTAATAGATCCCACTCTGATATTACCCCTTTAGAGGAGTTTAAGGTGGCATGTGGGGTAACCTTCGTGGGGATTCCACCGAAAGTAGATATTTTCAATAGCCTCTCAGCATGTCTATGTTCGGTCATTTCGATCAATAAATCTCCGGATCTTAATCGCCGAACCATTTTTGGAGGGCCAGCCACATTTTCGAGACATTTCTGTATCAAAAATGGGGACAGCTTACTCAATGGTTGGTCTGTGGAGGAGTGTAGTATTAGAAAGAGTGGTGTGGTCTTATCCATTCCTTCTTTTTTTTGTCTCTTAGCATGGGATACATTTGTGTCGTCATGATCTGGATTATGTTTGTCCAATTCTGAATCATAAGATCCACACGAGGACTGTTTATTTTTGTCCATCGTTGCTCCTTTTAGCCCTGGGAGAGTGGATTTCTTCTCCCAGACTTCCAGCCCCGCCACGTGGAGGCAGGAGCGGTGCCACCTAGTGGCCAAGCGGTTGGAGAGGTTAGTTTGTTAGTGCAAAAATTAATAAATATACTAGGAAGAGAAAGGTGATTTTCCTTTCTGGGTTCTTACTTAGGATCTGTTAAGTACAGAACCACTTATAAAGAAATAAGGATGAGGAAAGCACTGGAAAGAAAATATAACGAAATCACTTAGAAAGAGCACTATATATCACTTAGGAAAAATCGCTTGGACACTATCGCTTGGCACTCGGGGCCAACTGTGTTGTGCACGAGGTCAATATCGGAGTAATATTTTATAAGGAAACACGGAGTAATATGAAAAGTTTCATTTTCATTGATCATCTGGCAGACGTACAGAAACAGAGAACGGATGCTATAGATTTAGGGCAACCTAAATCAGAGAGAGAACTTGGCATGTGAGTTTACGCAAAACAAACATCTGCTTCCCCATTACTCACCATCTATTCTCAGCAAAAAAACATCCTGTATGACAATGCATGGAATGACATGTCTGATCGTTAGTTATTGCATCAATCCACTTTCACATTACAACATTCGTGGACCATTTTTGCACTCTCCCCATTAAATCGCGAACTTCGTCTCATGCATCTCAAATGACAGCACGCGCGCCGCAAATCCAACCAATGAACAGCACGTGCCCTTCTGTGGAGGACATCCCACTGACACTGCTGTCTATAAAGGTTCTAACTGCACAATCAGTACTCACTTCGAAGATCCCGAAGAACACCAAAGATCCTCACTCTTTCCTAAAACAACTTCACTCGTTACCAATGGCCAAGGTAGGTGATAGTGTTTTTTATGACACACTTTTGTACGGGAATCTGTGGCTTTCCATCTCGTTGTATCTAACTTTATAGAAGTGGTTTAAGCTGTTAGTGATTTGGTAAATGCTGAATAAAACGGTGTGATCTGATGTTTTTCTGTATTTGATTGAACAGGTTTTATTCGCTGCATTTTTGGCTGCTGTCGTGGCATTCAGCTTCATCCAGGCTCACCACGAGTGTCCTGATCTTGAGATGTGTTGTGATATATCAGAAAAACACTGCCCCGAAGGGTGGACATATCAGGAAGCTGATCGAGAAGGGTGCCCTCCCCACTGCTGTCCCTTCTGCTACAAGACTGTAGGTAAGTATTTTTCTCTCATTATCATCGTGATTTTTGCGTATACCATAGCACCAAGGAGGTCAAAATCAGGAGCACTTTCCTGATGACTTTCTCCAACGCCTTTTGGACATACCTCAGTGGCACAATCTGACAGTTTATTACATAGAGAACATTACTAGTAGATGCTGCGAATGGATTGATGTGTTTATTAGTAACCATAACTATTTCTAAACACCTTGAAAAAATTCAGACGGATGATACCTTTTTTTTTAATAAGAGCACCCTTAAGTAATTTATTTTATTTTGCGGGACCCCTACTCAATTAAATGATTGAGCATTACAAAGAAAGGACCAAAATTTACCGATACATCAGAGCTTACAAAAAACGTGGATGGACCCAAGCTGCTGCGTGAAGTGAAAGAAAGTTCATCCACCAGTTAAAAGCGTTGTGGACATAAGCGACCTCTGAACAAGATAAAAACAACTTTCTTTTTCTTTGTAGGCTCTGATGTATCGGTAAATTTTGCTTTATTCTTTAAACTTGTCTTGGAGTACTTGATACAAGCATTTTCTATTATTATGGCTGTTAATTGTAACCTTAATTCTATATTTAAGGCTTTAAATCTTAGTTATATTAGTACAAGCTTCTTTGCACAACGAATTACCAGGAACTCTGCTAAGGGACGGGGATTTACAACCCCGGTAATTTTCCGAAATTGTTTGCTGTCTTTGCTTTTATCTTTATGCTATCTAACTCTTATATCTTATGCCTCAAAATTTATTATAGGAAACAATACAATTTAATACGATTTGGAAAAACAAATTAAGAATTTTTCAGTTTATATTCCATCCTTTCTTTTTCTCCACAGGTAAAGGCCAGTGCTGTAATGACACATTCTCTGACGTATCAAGTTGTCATGCTTTGGTATGTGAGAAAAACTACTACTGCGATTACTGCTCAAAAACATGTATGCCACTGCCAAAAAAACCCTGCGACTGCAAAAGCCCATAATAATATCAAACTATTGCATCCTGAATTGTACTTCTGAAATGAAACCCTCTGAGTTATCTACCCTTGTGTGTATCTTGAATCACCTTTTGTCGGCATCTGCACGAAAGAAACTGCATCTGCACTGATAATGTAATAAGGATATTTGTAGATGTAGATTATTGCTTAATAAATTGAATGTGGTGGAGAGTTTTTACTGTTGGCCTTAATCTCCGAATATCTCACACGCACGCACGTTAAGTTTTCAAATTAATTACCACAAAATTCGCTTCTGAACTTAGATCTAACACTCAACGGGACACCTGTGGTGATGGAACCTCCCAGTGATGCCGCTTGAACTCTCCAGTTCTGCATTACTGGGATCCAACGCCCACAGTTTAGGTTCCAGGCTACCTCCTGCCATGGCCGCGAGTACCAAGCGAGTGATCAAACCGGAGCTTTTCCACTCGGTGTGGGAGGACTGTACTAATGTCACAAAAAAACACAAATTATGATATTAGGGTCTCCCATAAATGATTACATCTACCGATATATTTATTTTGTCTGTAAGTTGCGTGTGTTCTCTGGTCGATTTGCCTGTTTGCTGGATGAAAAAATCCCGAAAAAAACTTGCTGTCTACGCCTGAGACCGACTATGTACTAATGTCACAAGGAGTGACAAATGTAAAACAAATATTTCATGTACGGACGAGAATCTAATCCTTATAAATCTCATCATTACTTTCAACTCGCCATCTTCTCTTAAATACCTGTACTGTTCAGCTGTTCCTGACATCCTCAGAAGGACCATGCATCTTTGCTTCTCATACACTTCCAATCAAATCTCCTTGTGTTAAAAATGTTTGAAAAATGCAGCAGGACCACCAAAAACAGTAAAATGTTTGTAATCAGAAGACCTGTTTGCTGGATGAAAAAATCCCGAAAAAAACTTGCTGTCTACGCCTGAGACCGACTATGTACTAATGTCACAAGGAGTGACAAATGTAAAACAAATATTTCATGTACGGACGAGAATCTAATCCTTATAAATCTCATCATTACTTTCAACTCGCCATCTTCTCTTAAATACCTGTACTGTTCAGCTGTTCCTGACATCCTCAGAAGGACCATGCATCTTTGCTTCTCATACACTTCCAATCAAATCTCCTTGTGTTAAAAATGTTTGAAAAATGCAGCAGGACCACCAAAAACAGTAAAATGTTTGTAATCAGAAGACCTGTAGTATAAACTCTGTAGTCGAAACTACGTAGCGTTTGGAATTTCCATTGAAACTGTTACTTTTTAGCGGAATACAGTAGAATTTTAAGAGGTGAGACCTTTTGAACCTCTACGAGGAAGGAATTGTTCATTAAAAATAAAAATAAAAAAGAAAAATTTATATAGGCTAAAAGAATGCTAATTCGAAAAGATGGACACATTATTCTCTACGTTATATTGACTTTTAACACTCGAAAGCTATCATCAAAGTTAAGGCTGGAACTTAAATTGTCATATTTCGTCCATGAATACCAAATCCCATAAGTTACTAAAACATTTCAGAAATATAGACACCCTCACGTAATATGCTCAAAATGTAGGTTACAGAACATACTCAATCCGATTGCACTGCAACCTCGTTCTCTTTCAATTCGAATTAGCCAATTCTCAACTTTTATGCAGTAGAGGATATGGGCACTAGAAGTCCAGTCTTCTCCGAGCTGAAACTTATCTTGGAGAAGCTAAAACTGATCATCACAGATAAACGACCTCTAAAAGGCAGACAGATCAAAATACACTCCAGTAGTTTGAAATAATGAAAATTTTTATAAGATATATAGCAATGGAACCATGAAATACTTTGAAGAAGGTCAAGATGGCCACGAGTAGGGATTGGGACTACGAAGGGAAGGGAATTTACTTTCTGATTATGTACTGCTGCGATTCTTTTGTAATCATATCTTTCATCAAATACAGGACAAAATCTAAAATCCGATAACTTGGAGCCAGACCATTTGCCTGATTTGAATTGAACCTTAGTGAGGGGCCCCGGGTGCCAAGCGTTATAGTGATCAAGCAATTTCCTGAGTGATTATTAGAGCGTCTTCTCAAAGATATAGTTGTGTTTCAGTTATAAAAGTTTTCTTACTTTCCTATTATTAGGCAACTTAGCTTACAAATCGTAAGCTAGTTTAAGAAAGAAAAAACACCTTTCTTCTTTTTTCCTTAAATTAACGTACTAACTTTTATACCGCTTGGTCACTCTAGCGGCACTGCTCCTGCCTCCCCGTGGCGGGGCCGGTAACCTGGGAGAAGAAATCCACTCTCCCAGGGCTGAAAGGAGCAAAGATGGATAAAAATATGTATCCACCTTTAGAGCCATTGAGCTCAAGACGAGAGAACATGAATGATAATGATAATGACTTCTCTCAACCCAAGAGGCTGAGAACAACCCCTCAAGAGGAGATACCATCATTCCTCATTCTACACTCTCTCTCAGAGCAGCCTCTGAGTAAGTTATCGCCGTTCCTTATACAAAAATGTATTGAGTCTGCTGCAGGTTCACCGAAAACGGTAAGGCGACTTCAGTCCGGGGATATTCTTGTAGAGACTAGTAACTCTCAACATTCTGCAAAATTATTAAAGCTGACTACCTTTGGTGGACAATCAATAAAGGTCACTCCGCATGCCACCCTAAACTCCTCGAAGGGGGTAATTGCAGAATGGGACCTATTAAATATATCAGAAGAGGAAATAGTCCAAGAACTTCGAGAACAAAAAGTAATCCAAGCAAGGAGAATTCTGACTCGGAAAGATGGTATCCTTGTTCCCACAAGGAGTATAATCCTCACTTTTAGTTCTCCTATCCTACCAACATCTGTTAAAGCCGGCTATCTTCATTGCCGTGTGCGTCCTTATATCCCGAATCCAATCAGGTGCTATAAGTGCCAAAAATACGGACACTCCCAAACTGCATGTAGAGGTGAGGCAATATGTCCAAATTGTGGATCAAAGGATCATAATCAATCTGAATGCTCTGCTACTTCTCACTGCCCAAACTGTAAAGGTAATCACCCGGCTTTTTCGAAAATATGCGAATTATGGAAACAAGGGAAAAAAATCCAAAAATATAAAATCGAGAATAAAGTCACATACTCAGAGGCAAGAAGAGAAATACTCAAAACAGAACAAAAGCGTACATATGCCACTGCTGCTAAACAATTTCAGTCAGTAGGTATTCAAACAGATGTTACAGTTCCTCCAAATCTATCCATCTCTGATTGGGCACGTTCTTTGCTCTCTGCTTCCAAACAGTGTTCTCCTCAACAAAAAATTGAACAAGCCAGTAACACCCCAATTACCATTCCAACCGACGTGCCTCAAACAGCAAAACCAAAAGTGGCAGAAACTAAAGTTCTGAACCCACCAGTTGCTACGGGCATGGATGTTGACCAACGCAATGAATCAGATGATGGTATATTAGAACTGCATGCGACTGATGAGATGGATGTCACACGTCCCTACTTTCCAAAAAAAGAGAAAGGGAAATTGGATCGATCTAAGCAAGTTTCAACTAAAAAGCAGTCAGAAACAAAAATAAACAACAAAACCACTTAATGGAAAGATTCCTCCAATGGAATTGTAGAGGCTTTCGCAATACAAAAGACGATTTATATGATCTCATCGACCGGTATGATCTGGCAGGCATAGCCCTACAGGAAACCTACTTAAATGCACGAGTGTGTCCCACCATTAAAAATTACACCATCTTCAGACGAGATAGGAGAATAGACTCGCCAGCCCGTGGAGGAGTGGCAATTCTTGTTAGAAACAACGTTCCATCGAAACATATTGCTCTTCAGACCCCTTTTGAAGCAGTGGCAGTGCGTATTGAAATTGGCATCACTCTTACAATAGCGTCAATATATATCCCTCCTAATTTCTTATTCACTTCAGACGACCTAGAAAATCTAATAGACCAGCTACCATCTCCGTTCTGCTTGCTCGGAGACTTCAATGCACATCATTCGCTGTGGGGATCTCCAACAATTGACAAGAGAGGTAAGCTAATAGAATCCTTTCTTGATGCTTATCAACTCACCATTTTAAATACTGGCGAGCCAACCTACATTCATTTTTCGACTGGATCCATGAGTTCAATAGACCTCTCGATCTGTTCTCCCTCCTTATATACTATTATGGAGTGGTCTGTTCTTGACAATCCAATGAACAGTGATCACCTGCCAATTCTCTGCAAAGTCCAAACACGAGCAAACTCCCCTTCACCACGTCGCTCCATTTGGATATTCCGTAGGGCACACTGGAGTGAATATGCCTCTCATGTTCAATTAGATGATAAAATTATACAATCTCAGACCATAGAAAATGTCACGGAACACATTACTACTCAAATATTACTAGCTGCCACCATTGCAATACCAAAATCTTTACCGGGGAAACGGAAACACAGTAACTACTGGTGGAACCAAGATTGTACGCATGCGAAACGGGAAAAAAACAGATCTTGGAATTTATTTCGTAAATTCCCCACAACTAGTAACCTAATTAACTTCAAAAGACTAAGAGCCAAGTTCCGCAAAATAAGAAGAAATGCAAAGAAAGAAGCCTGGATCAGCTTCTCTTCAAGTATAAATAAGGACACAGATAGTAGAATCATTTGGAGGAAAATTCAAACGCTCAATGGCAAACATGTCCAGTCCCCAGCTACAATACTAAATTGGGAAGGGAAGGAGTTGTCATCACCAGCAGAAATAGCAAATGCCTTAGCTGAATCATTTGCCAGCATATCAGCAATATCCACCTTTAACCCAACCTTTCAAAGAATTAAAGAATCTGCAGAAAAGCGTAAGATTAATTTTTCTACGGCAGTTTCACATCCATACAACCATCCATTCACATTAGCAGAATTAGTAGGGGCACTCAATAAAACACCAAATAGTGCTGCTGGTCCAGATGGGGTCTATTATATAATGTTAAAGCAACTTGACAACAGAGCAAAAACAACATTGTTAAAATATTACAACCGTATTTTCTTAGAAAATACCTACCCACTCTCCTGGCGGCACTCAATTGTTCTAGCCTTCCCGAAGCCAGGAAAGGATCGTACCTTTCCGCATAACTACAGGCCAATTTCACTGACTAGTTGTCTAGGAAAAGTCCTTGAAAAAATGGTTCACAGGCGGCTAACGTGGTTCCTGGAAGCAAACAACCTACTAAACAGCAGCCAGTATGGATTTCGAAAGAACCGGTCCACGCTAGATGTGATGATAAAAGCTGAGGCAAACATCCGAAATGTCTTTATAAGGAGAGAACATCTAGTCATGATTAATCTCGATATTGAGAAAGCCTTCGATACCACCTGGCGATATGGTGTACTAAAAGATCTCCATTCTTTTGGCTTGAGGGGTCAGTTACCTCAATTCATACAAAATTTTCTATGCAACAGAACGTTTCAGGTAAGGTATATGAACAATTTATCCAAATCATTTGAACAAGAGGAGGGTGTACCGCAGGGTTCTGTTCTAAGTCCAACATTATTTGCAGTAAGAATTACAAACATGACACGGGAAGTACCAAATACAGTAGAATCGTACATGTTTGCCGATGACCTCATTATCTCCTGTCAATCCCAAACTATGAACATCATTGAAAGACAACTTCAAATTTCCATAGCTAAAATAGAATCATGGGCACTGCGGAATGGTTATTCTTTAGCCGAAAAAAAATCCACTGCAATTCACTTTTGTAAAAAACGAAAACTCCACCCGGATCCAGAAATATTTTTAAAAAACAGCCTGATACCTGTCACTAACAATTTTCGTCTGTTGGGGCTACATTTAGATAATAAACTTAATTTTGCTTCCCATATATCTTACCTTCGAACCACGTGTCTTAAAAAACTGAACATCCTAAGAGCCGTTTCTGCCATGTCCTGGGGTGCTGACAGAAGCTCTCTTCTTCAACTCTATAGAGCTTTAATAAGATCACGCTTAGATTATGGATCACCTGTCTATGACTCCGCTAGGAACAGTTCCCTATTACGTCTGAACACCATACAGCATAGTGCCCTTAGGATAGCTGTGGGAGCCTTTAGAACATCTCCGATCCACAGCCTGTATATTGAGGCAAATGAACCTCCACTGCACCTAAGGAGAAAATCCTTATTATGTAACTATGCACTAAAGATTAAGAGTATTCCATCACATCCTAGTTGGCAGCACTTGTTCGACCCTAAATACACCATGCTATATCAAAATAAACCTAATAAGAATCGCCCAGCAGGGCTTCGACTGCAAGAACTCATGATCAGTTGGAACATTAATTTTCAGAATGTCTTCCAAGACCTTGGTACTCCCGAACCTCCCTGGACTGAATTCGTACCTCTCTGTGACAATTTCTTTTTAAGATGGGGGAAGACATCCCTGGCTAATACAAATTTTCAACAGCTCCATAAATCGCATTCCTTGGAAAACTCAGCAAAAGTACATATCTATACTGACGGCTCCAAAACGGATACAGCCGTTGGTGCTGCAGCAGTCTCTTCCAACTTCTCAGTAGCTGTTTCTCTTCCCACTGAATGCAGTATTTATACTGCAGAATTATTCGCAATTAAACTGGCTCTAGATAATATAAAGAAGTACCATATCAAAGAATCCTTGATATATTCAGACTCCTTAAGCGCAATCACCGCCATTCAATCTACTTTTTGTCCCTCTCACCCCATTCTTAAAGAGATCCGATCTAAGTTATTTCACTATCAAACAGTCAATCAGAAGGTTACCTTCTGCTGGATCCCTGGTCATGTTGGCATCTCAGGCAATGAACATGCGGATGCTGCTGCAAAGCATCCCGACGCTGGATCTTCCAGAGAAATAAAAGTTCCCTACACCGATCACAAATCTGTCATTAAAACAACATGCAGGAAACAATGGTCTCTCCTTTGGAAAACTCAAACCAATAATAAACTACTGCAGATAAAAAAAGAGCCACAACTGTGGACATCTAGTTGCAGGAGAAGCAGGCGACAAGAAGTGATTCTAGCAAGGCTCCGCATCGGCCACTCGCACCCAACTCACCTGTTCTTGCTTATGGGAGAGAATCCTCCTCAGTGTTTCTTTTGTCAGTCGCAGCTAACAATAAAACACATCCTCATAGAATGTCCCCATCTTTCAACAGTCAGAAAATCAAGCTTTAGCTCCCTGTCCAACTTAAAGGAACCATTAACCTTATTTCATATTCTTGGCAATGAAGCAAATTTCGAGGAACTGTTTAATTATTTGAAGCACATAAATCTGTATGATAGACTGCGATCAAAGTGACAAACAAATCCTGAACAGGCACAATCTGGCCCAAGAGGCCCTTGTGCCAAAAAACCCCAATACAACAACAACCTTAGTGAGGGTAGTACCACCTCATCTTATAGCGCAACAAAATAATGTATTGCACGTTGTCTTCACTAATATTATACTTATAGAAAATAGTTATGACTATAATATAAAGCTGTTCATAAAAATGACAGTGCACTGACACATCAAAACCCATGGGACAGTCCTCCAGTTCCAGGAAATTGTGTAGGACTACGAAAGATGCAAAAATTTGGCCGATAAGGGTGATACGTAGTTATCCATCTATTCATTTATAAAGTGTAGCTGAATTGATATACTGAAAGATCCAACAGAGTTTCAGAGTGGAACGACAGCTGGATGCCATGTTGGAAAAATGTTTGTGCGTGCTACTGCTCAAAGTTAAATATTGGGAAGTCGACAATTGGCAACCAGAGGTGACAGTGAGTGAGTGAAACGATCCAGTAAGCATAAGATCCTGACTGACGGAAGTCATCGATTCTGTTGTCACGTGAATATTCAGCAATTTAACAAATGTATCCCACAATAGTTTTCTCTTGATTTTTGCTGACCAAAGCCCAGATTATGCGTTAGCAGCAGCTACTGTTTAGCTAACACTAGAGGGCAATCAAAGCAACTGTTTATTTAGCAAATGATGCGAAATTACCCGAATGCTAAACATGTGTGTAATGTAGAGGAGAAACACAAAAACATTCCACCTTCGGCTTTCGAATGACGAATTCAAGAGAAACTTACAAAGGTACTTGTCTTCAACTGCTGGCTCTTATTTGAGTACCTCTACAGAGTTTGACAGGTTTATCAGAATTTGTTTAATATCGTTCATAGAACTTCGACTGTTCTTATTAGTTTAAGAAACTTCGATAATAGAAGGAGACAGCAGCGTTGTGTGGCTGTCACGAATCTCAAATTACTGTTTTCAGTTCTTTAATGAAAGAACTGTTCTTTTATTTGTAACCCCCTCTACACAAGTGTCTCGTGATTTTTGAACAGAATCTAGGACTGAATGGAGTGAAGTTAGACAATGAGAATTCTTTACAAAACTTGTTGTTAGAGGCTATCGAACAGTGGGTACTTTGCTACAAGAGAAGTTCAAGTCCATGAAGACTGCTGACTATCAACTGCATAGATTCCATGGTGTGATTTTCTGAAGACACGGTAAACTTAATTGCTTATATTGCATGTAGACATAATACTAATATCCACATGTATTGTCCCTTCCAACTTGCAATCATGCAGATCAATGCACAACACTCTAGATGCGTTGCTGATGAGATCAGACTCATTGCGACGGAAAATTTATTTGATATTATATGCATTCAGGAATCTTATGTCTCTAAACACCCCCTCGACGTGGGCACCTGTACGTGGTGAGGGGACCTCCCAGTGACGCTGCTGGACTTCCAGACTAGCATCACTGGGATCCAACGCCCACAGCCTAGGTTCCGGGCTTACATCAATGGAATCCGGCGTGTTTGCCGTGCGCTGCGACCCGTGGAAATTCGGAAAGGGGGATCCTGGTGGTTGAGGGGCCCAGCTTCAATACACCACTTTGGCCCCTGCTTCGACAAGACGGGTGGTCCTGGAAGGCCCGGCTAGGATCAATCGGCTAGTAGGCTCGCCTGCGAGGGTCAACCGTGTCAATGCCACGCCCCTACCCTCATGGTCCGAGGGACAGGATTCAGGCTGGCGGCGGTGCGGGTATAGTGTCTGGGTAGCCCTGGCGTCCCACTCCCGAGCGCATTTATTGCATGCCGGGTAGTGGGCGTCCCTTTGGGCTCCGTGGTGGGTGGGGAGCCCGGGCACTGAACAATTTAATAAACTACATGAATCCTGATAAACTACCTTCTTCAGGGGCCCCAACCCGGTCCCTATCTGAAACTATTGAGAAAGATCCAGATAGCATTATTGCTAATAAGAGGCAGCGAACCGAACTACCATCAGGGCCAGTCCCAAGGTTCTTAATCATGCACTCAACAAGTGAAAAACCGATTGGAAAAATGTCACCCTTCTTTATCCAAAAAGGGTTGGATGGGTTAGCAGGTTCACCCAAGTCAGTTAAGAGGCTCCGTTCTGGAGACCTCTTAATTGAAACTAAAAATGACAGGCAATCAGAACACCTACTCCGAACAACATCAATCGGAGGAATCCCTATAACAGTGACACCACACAGAACACTCAATTCATCTAGAGGTGTCATTTCGGAGTGGGACCTTCTCGACGTATACGAGGAGGAAATCTGCTCCGAATTAAAACCACAGGGAGTCATTGCCGTCAAGAGAATCACTGCGCGAAGGGATGGAAAAATTGTTAAAACCAGGAGCGTTATCCTGACTTTTAACACTCCTAAACCTCCTGATGAGATTAAAGCTGGATACATCAACTGTTCAGTGCGTCCATACATTCCGAACCCTTTACGGTGTTTCAAATGCCAGAAGTATGGACATTCTCAAATGGCCTGCCGTGGAGTCCTTGCATGCGCTCGATGCGGTGCAAAGGACCACGAAACAACAGCATGTTCAGCCGCAAAACCCACCTGTATTAACCGTGAAGGCGAACACCCGGCCTATTCACGAGCATGCCAGAGGTGGAAAGAAGAAAAAGAAATTCAACGGCTGAAGGCAGAGCTAAATATATCATACCAGGAGGCAAGGAAATCGGTCAAACCCCTGAATATCAACAAACCTACCTACGCCCAGAAGGTAGCAGGGAGATGTTCCGTCGAAACTCAGACGGACATGACCATTCCTCCAAAGGAGTCTTTCACTCCCATCGCGCGGTATCTCATAAGCTCTCAAAAACCTGCACAAAAGGACCAATCAGCTGCCACTCCTATATCGGTACCTCCTAATGCTCCACAAGTTCCAAAGGTAATTATGAAAGAAAAGAATAAGAAAGGGGAAGTCCCCCCTAGTACCCAAGAAAAGATGGATGTAGAGCAGAAGGAGGTAACCGAAGAGTCAGTCTTGGAACTCTTTGCGGAGGAGGAAATGGACACGGGACAGCGTCCATTCTTCCCCAAAAAAGATAAATCCAAGACTGATAAAAGTAAGCCCTCAGCACCTCGGAAGCCGCCTGATGGACCCACCAAGCCAAAATAATGGGTAAATTCCTAAAATGGAATTGTCGTGGATTCCGGCGAAATATTGATGACATCAAGGCCCTCCTGCACAAGCACGAGCCAGTTTGCTTTTGCTTGCAGGAGACATATCTAAAGGCAAATGATGATCCCACGATGCATAACACCACAATTTATCGTAAGGACAGAATTGCGGATGGCTCTGTACATGGGGGGGTGGCTATCCTTGTGGGTAACCAGACCCCAGTGCAGCCCTTACTAATTACAACTAGCATAGAGGCTGTTGCAATTCGCCTTACGGTGGGATTTTTATTAACTGTGTGCTCTATCTATTTGCCACCTGGGACCGACATCTCCCAGGCAGACCTTGATGATCTTCTAACGCAGTTGCCTCCCCCTTTCTTACTTCTCGGGGATATGAATGGACATAACACCCTGTGGGGTAGTGCCAACATCAACGGAAGGGGACGAGTCATAGAGCGTATGCTCAATGACAATGACCTTACCCTTCTAAATACTGGAACAAACACCTTCTTCCACATGCCTACCCGTACCTTTTCTGCCATTGATCTCTCTATCTGCTCCCCCTCTCTACTCCCTTCACTCACTTGGGAAGTGGAGGAGAATCCATACGGAAGCGATCACTTCCCTGTGATAACCTTGTTATACAGTGGGAGACCATGTCTTCCTTTTAGGTTACCACGGTGGAAGATTGATCAGGCTGACTGGACTGCCTTCCAACAACAGGCAAATTTCGATCTTAGCACAGTCAGTCAAGAGCCGATCAATGACGCAGTAAGGTACATCACAGAAATCATCGTCCACGCAGCTGCTAACGCTGTCCCAAAAACATCAGCCCGGTTTCCACCATTTCCCAAACCTTGGTGGAATTCACATTGCACAACAGCAAAAAAGGCTCAAAACAAAGCGTGGGGGATATTTCGCCGATATCCTACCACGAACAACCTTATAGCCTTCAAACGTGCACGAGCCAAAGCACGCTACATTCGTCGTCAGAGTCAAAAGGAATCATGGATCCGTTTTACGTCATCTATTAACCAGTCTACCAACTCTAAGGTAGTCTGGGATAAAATCCGGAAAATGAAGGGGAAATATACATCCCACCCTTATTCAATCCTAGATTATAATGGATGCGCTATTGCAGATCCAACTGCAATAGCCAATGCTCTTGGGGAAACATTCTCTAACATCTCTTCAACATCTTCGTATTCCCCAGAGTTCCTGGTCCTGAAATACAAAACCGAAAAACAGGCACTTAACTTTAAATGTAAGAGCATCTATCCCTACAACGGGGATTTCACTATTCTGGAACTAAAAAGAGCCCTCGCTCTTTCCAAAGCAAGTGCCGTTGGACCAGATGGCATCCATTATGAAATGATTAGACATCTTTCACCAAAATCTATGGATTGTCTGCTCCTTCTGTATAACAGAATCTTTACTGAAGGGCAGTTTCCGGACTCCTGGCGAAAGGCAATCATTCTTGCCTTTCCCAAGCCAGGAAAGGATCCAAAAGTCACCACCAACTATCGTCCTATTGCTCTGACTAGCTGTCTGTGCAAAATCCTGGAGAGAATGGTCAATTCTCGTTTAATATGGTATTTAGAATCGAATGACCTTCTCTCCAGCATCCAGTGCGGCTTCCGAAGGAACCGGTCCACTTTGGACCATCTTATTAGAATGGAAGCATCCATCCGGGATGCTTTCCTAAAACGGGAACACTTGGTGTCGGTGTTCTTTGACATGGAAAAAGCGTATGACACAACTTGGAGATTTGGCATTTTAAAAGACTTACATAGCCTAGGCCTTAGAGGGCATCTCCCTTTGTTTATTAAAAACTTTTTAGCCAATCGATCGTTCCAAGTTCGTGTGGGATCCTCACTCTCTCGCTCCTTTAGCCAAGAGGAGGGAGTACCACAAGGATCAGTATTAAGTGTCACGCTTTTTGCCATCAAAATAAATTCCATCACAGAACAACTTCCTCCAACTGTAAACAGTGCCCTCTATGTTGATGACTTTAGCATTTTTTGCCAGTCGTGCAACATGAGGGTTATTGAAAGACAACTGCAGAAAGCCATTGATAGTCTGAATTCCTGGGCACTTGCTAATGGCTTCAGGTTCTCGCCGGAGAAGACCGTTTGCGTACACTTTTGTCGCAAGCGTAATCTTCATCCTGAACCTGAATTAAGGCTCGGACAAAATGCCATTCCAGTAGCAGCGAACATAAAATTCTTGGGACTCATATTCGATAAAAAATTGACCTTTTTGGATCACATTCGCCAACTCCGCACAAAGTGCACGCGTGGGCTTAATATTCTCCGCTCGCTCTCCTCTACATCTTGGGGAGCAGACAGATGCACCCTACTACGGCTGTATCGTGCACTTGTGCGATCCAAATTAGATTATGGGTCCCAAGTATATACTTCAGCCAGAGACAGTGCCCTTCGATGGCTGGACCCTGTCCATCATCAGGCTCTACGTATCGCTACTGGAGCATTTCGAACATCTCCTGTCCAGAGCTTATACGTCGAAACAAACGAACCACCGTTATCGCTTCGTCGTAAGCAGTTGTCTCTAAAGTACGCCTTAAACCTGAAATCCCTGCCAGACCATCCTACGTGGCCATTCGTTTTTGAGCCACGATGGGAAAATTTGTACAACACCCGTAAGACTGCCAATCGTCCTTTTGGTATTCGTCTCCAAGGGCTACTCAAAGAACTTGATATGAAGGTAGACAAGGTTGCCCAAACACCAAAGCAACCCTTTCCACCCTGGCATGCTCGTGTCCCGGCGTGTGACTTGTCCCTTAGAAATTGGGGAAAGTCGGACACTCCATCTTCGGTCTACCTGCAGCTTTATTCAGCACACCGAGCTGCATATTCCGACTTCGCGCCAGTCTACACAGACGGTTCGAAGTCGGAATTATATGTGGGATCTGCTGCTGTCTTTCCAGACAGCACTACATCGGAGCAGATTCCCTCTGAATGCAGCATATTTACTGCAGAGCTGCACGCAATTGAGTTAGCCTTGGATCACATTAGTAAATGCCAATACCAACGGTTCATTTTATATTCCGGTTCTCTCAGCGTGTTACAGGCTTTAATATCTGTGAGATATAATCCTCATCCAGTTTCTGCCCCTCAACGTGGGCACCTGTACGTGGTGAGGGGACCTCCCAGTGACGCTGCTGGGTTTCCAGATTAGCATCACTGGGATCTAACGCCCATACCTTGGTTTCAGGGTTACATCTTTGAAATCCGGCGTGTGCAGCCGTGCGCCGCGACCCGTGGAAGCGGAAAGGGGGATCCTGGTGGTTGAGGGGCCCAGGTTCAATACACCACTTTGGCCCCTGCTTCGACAAGACGGGTGGTCCCGGACCGGCCCGACTGCCAAGCGTTCCGTGGCCAAGCGATTATAGTGCGTCTCTGAAAGCGTTTTCTAAAAAGAGAATTTAAGCAATCAGTTTATATTTTTAGTTTCAAACACCGTTCTCTTTATTTCTATATTAGAGTAGCTGTCTCGCACTACAAAGAGTAGGCAGAAGCCCAGAAAGGAAAACCACCTTTCTGTTTCCTTTTTCTATTAGTACTAACTTACTAACACAGCCGCTTGGTCACCTCGTGGCACTGCTCCTGCCTCCCCGTGGCGGGGCCGGAAACCTGGGTGGTAAAGCAAACCCCCAGGGCCAAAAGGAGCAAAACATGGATTTCGACAACTTTCCCCCGATCCAGACAGCAAATCCTAACTCATTGGATTTGCACCATCCCGATGATGACACAAACACCAGAAAGAGACTGAAGACGGATGCTTGCAGGATAGAACATCCTACTTTCCTGATCTTGCATTCTTTAACAAACCAGGCCATAGGCAATCTATCTCCATTTCTCATACAGAAATGTCTGGAAAGTGTAGCAGGTTCCCCGAAAATGGTGAGACGTCTAAAATCTGGCGACCTACTGGTTGAGACCACCAGTTCCAAACACTCTGAGTCCCTTCTGAAACTCTCCACATTTGGTGGAATTTCAGTCAAGGTGTCACCACATGCTACACTCAATACCTCCAAAGGTGTCATCTCAGAATGGGACCTAATGAATGTCTCAGAGGAGGAAATTGTAAATGAATTGCAAGATCAGAAGGTCACACAGGCGAAAAGAATTATGCTGAAGAAAGATGGCGAACTTATCCCAACTCGAAGCATCATACTGACATTTAGTTCACCAAACCTACCTACATCGGTGAAAGCCGGGTATCTGAACTGCCGCATTCGCCCGTATATTCCAAATCCATTAAGATGTTATAAATGTCAGAAATTCGGACACTCCCAAACAGTCTGTCGAGGTGATGCTGTATGCCCTAACTGTGGCTCGAAGGAGCATACCCAAGCTGAATGTAAATCACAGTCCTCGCTCTGCCCTAATTGCAAAGGCAACCACCCAGCCTTCTCTAAAACATGTGACCAATGGAAATATGAAAAGAAAATTCAGAAGTACAAGGTAGAAAAAAAAGTCTCATTTTCAGAAGCAAGGAAACAAATACAGCAAGTGATACCAAAACATACATATGCTGATGCTACCAAAAGATTTCATACAATATCTGTTCAGACTGACACATCAATACCACCAAACATTTCTATTTCTGAGTGGGCTCGATCTATACTCTCTTCCGTACCACAGTCCTCAAAGCAACAGACTTCAACCAGATCTTGTAACACACCAGTTACGATACCACCTGTTGCTGCTGCAACTTCCGTAAGACCTGCTCAAAAAGAAAATGCTGATCCCATTAATAAGCAGCATGCTGAATCCTCTTCCGCTATGGACACAAATGAGACTTGCAATCAAGAAGAAAATGAAACCATTTTGGAAATCCATCCAGAAGACGAAATAGAAACCAGACCTGTTTTTTCAAAGAGAGAGAAGATGAAAGCTGACCGCCTGAAACAGATTTCCAAAAAGCAGACAGATGCAGCTACTCCATATAAACCCAAACAATGAAAAACATCGTACAATGGAATTGCAGAGGCTTTCGCAGCAATATTGACGACATCCACGAAATAATTATGAACCATAATCCAATTGGAATCTGCTTACAGGAGACATATTTAACACCGCAGTTGTCTCCCTCGATAAAAAATTATACTCTCTTTCGGTAAGACAGACTTACAACCACAAATGCTCATGGAGGGGTAGCCATACTCGTGGACTCACGAGTCCCTTGTAAACGCATTCCCCTACAAACTGCCATTGAAGCCGTTGCCACGCGAATAGCGATTGGCATTAACCTAACACTGGTTTCCATCTACCTGCCACCCAGTGATCCTTGTACGTTTCAAGAACTTCAAGATCTCATTTTGCAGTTGCCAACTCCTTTCTGTTTATTGGGCGACTTCAATGGACATAATCCATTGTGGGGATCTCCCAACACAGACGCCCGAGGACAACTCATTGAAATGCTTGTCGACAGACAAAATCTAACCATATTAAATACAGGCTCTCCAACTTATTTCCATCTACCAACAGGATCAGTCTCTGCAATAGACCTATCCATCTGCTCTCCTATCCTCTTTCCTAGTATTGAGTGGACTGCTCTGGACGATCCACTCAATAGTGACCACTACCCAATAATCTGTAAAATACAAACTTCACTCTGCATAACTTCAGAAACCAGCAAAAAATGGAAATTTTCTAAGGCAGATTGGACAAAGTACGCTTCCCATGTATCCTTTGACAACCAGGTCATTGAATATCAACCAATTGACAAAGCTGCCAAACATATTACAAAACAGATCCTAGTAGCTGCATCTACTGCCATTCCTCAATCACAGTCAAGCATCCGTAAAAGCAGAAACTACTGGTGGAATGAGGACTGTAGAAATGCAAAAAAAGAAAAAAACCGTGCTTGGAATTTATTCCGTAAATACCCTACCACTGCAAACTTGATAAACTACAAAAAACTTAGAGCTAAGGCCCGCCATATTAGGAAAAAAGCAAAAAAAGACTCTTGGATTCGATTCGCAACTGAAATTAATAAAAATACTGACGTAAGAATTATATGGAAAAAAATCAGGCAATTAAATGGCAAATTTCACCCATTGTCCTCCCCACTTATCACCTGGAACGGGTTTGAACTGTCTACTCCTGCAGAGATTGCAGATGCCCTAGGCGCAGTATTTTCGCAGTTATCTCAATCAACAGCATACGAATCATCATTTCAAAAGATTAAGACTTCAGCCGAAAAATCCCACCTGAATTTCAGAACCAAATCCTTTCTACCGTACAATCAACCACTCACTATGCTAGAACTTCAAGAGGCTCTATCCACTGCAAGGAACAGCGCTGCTGGCCCTGATGGAATATACAACATAATGCTACAGCATCTAGATAATAAATCGCTATCTTTGCTTCTGACATTCTATAATCGCATCTTCATAGAACATTCATTCCCCAGTTCTTGGCGTCACTCTTTTGTACTGGCAATACCCAAACCAGGGAAAGATCTCTCTATGCCTAATAATTATAGACCCATTTCTCTCACCAGCTGCTTAAGTAAAACCCTAGAAAAAATAATACACCGTAGACTAACATGGTACCTTGATTCCCAAAACATAATATCCGATAATCAATTTGGTTTCAGGAAAAACCGATCATCACTGGATCTGATGATCAAAGCAGAAACTAATATTAGGAATGCATTTATTCAAAATAAGCATCTCGTCATGGCATGTCTCGATATAGAGAAAGCCTTTGACACCACTTGGCGTTTTGGCATCCTGAGAGATCTACATTCCCTGGATCTGAGAGGTCACTTACCTTACTTCATACAGAATTTCCTACAGCAGAGGACCTTTCAAGTTCGCTATCGGCAAGTCCTTTCCAAAACATATATACAAGAAGAAGGAGTCCCTCAGGGCTCTGTTCTTAGTGCAACTTTGTTTGCAATAAGAATAAATCAGTTGACTAAAATTATTCCCAATACAGTGACTTCATACCTATATGGTGATGATCTGACGGTCTCTTGCAGTTCACAAAACATGAGTTTTATTGAGAGGCAACTTCAAACATCAATCAATAATATCGAACTATGGATGACACAGAATGGTTACCGACTGTCCTATCAGAAATCTAGTGTCATTCATTTTTGTAACAAACGAAAGATGCACCCAGATCCTGAAATACATTTAAGAAACCAACCTGTCGCAGTTGTGAACAGCGTTCGTCTTCTTGGTGTGATTTTTGACAATAAATTGAACTTTAAAGAACACATTAAACATCTACGGACTGTTTGCCAGAAAAAAATGAACTTACTAAGAGTTATTTCTTCTACATCGTGGGGTGCAGATCGTTGCACCCTACTTCACTTATATAGAGCCATAATTAGATCTCGCCTTGATTATGGTGCCCCGGTGTATGATTCTGCTAGGGAAAGCGTGTTATCATGTCTTGCCCCTATTCAACATTCTGTCCTCAGGATTGCTGTAGGTGCTTATAGAACGTCGCCAGTACAAAGTCTTTATATTGAAACCCATGAACCTCCCCTCAGACTCAGGAGAAAGATGTTACTCCTAAACTATGCGGCCAAAATTCAAAGTATATCTACTCACCCCATTAGGCCAATACTTAATGATCCACAGTTCTTTATGCACTATAGAAACAAACCCAGAGCAGTTCAACCTACTGGCATCAGATTGCAGGCATTATCGCAAACGTGGAATATACATCTTGACAAAGTCCTCCAAGATTCAAACAGTGCAGATCCTCCATGGTATTCTATTAAAGCATCCTGTGACAGCTATTTCCTAAGCTGGGGAAAACATTCGCTTGCTAATATCAACATGCAACAACTCCATACTGCTCACACACAAAATTATCCACATTTTACAAAAGTATACACTGATGGATCAAAGTCTGAAAGTGGAGTCGGGGCTGCAGCCGTCTTTCCCCATAACACTATCTCTGTTTCCTTGCCCACTGAATGCAGCAGTTATACAGCAGAATTATGTGCCATCAACCTTGCCTTAGAAAATATCCTCCATCTGTCCATCCAAAAAACTGTGATATATACAGACTCACAGAGTGCACTTATAGCCTTGCAAAATTCCTCCTCGCCAACACATCCTGTAATAGCAACAATAAAATCTCGGCTGATGCATATCCAAGAACACCAGCAAATAGTCATCTTTTGTTGGATCCCAGGCCACATGGGGATATCAGGGAATGAAAAAGCGGATTATGCAGCAAAACAATCATCCAACATAGCATCGACGAATTACTACGTTCCGTATATTGACTATAGATCCTATATAAGGCATGTATGTAAAGAACAGTGGACACTTTTGTGGCAAGCTCAACTGCAGAACAAGCTCCTGCAAATAAAATCTGAACCACAGTTATGGGCTTCCAGTTTCCGTGTAAACAGAAGGGAAGAAGTCGTCTTGTCCAGATCGCGAATCGGTCACAGTCACCTAACCCATCTTTATCTACTCACAGGAGACGATCCTCCGAAGTGTACTCACTGCAACTCTTTTCTCACTATCAAACACATTCTCATTGATTGTACACTATATACTGCTGCCAGAAAAGCCTCATTCGGTACTCTACGAAATCTTCAAGAACCTTTAACACTTCGTCACATTATAGGCAATGATGCAAATCTAATAGAATTTTTTTGCTTCCTCAAAGAGATACAGCTATATGACCGCATCTGACATGATTTTATAATCACAATATCTGGACTCCTTTACCCTTGATAGGCGCAATATGGCCCTAGTAGCCCTTGCGCCAGAAATAACAATACCAATACCAATACCAATACCGGCCCGACTGGGATCAATCGGCGGGTGGTTTTATACTGCTAGGGTCAACTGCGTTCCAATAAGTCTCCCTCCCTTTGGTCCTGGGACGGGATAAAGACTTATTGGTAACGTGGGTATGGTGCTCTAAGCGAACTCGGCGTCCCATTCGTGTACGCAGTACCTGCTAGTTCACGAGTGGGCGTCCCCTCGTAGGGCTCCGTGGTGGGTGAGGTACTTAGGCATCAGACATTTTCTCTTTACTCATATGAGTAATTTAAATCCTTCTTCTGGGGCCCCAACAAGGCCCCTACCTAATCGAGATGATGACGCAGATAACACCTCTGCCAAACGAGCCAGAACTGAGGATAAACAACCACCATCAGTTACACCTCTTTTCCTCATTCTCCATTCCACCGGAGAGCAGTCCATTGGAAAGATGTCACCCTTCTTCATCCAGAAAGGATTAGAAGGGTTGGCAGGTTCACCTAAAACGGTAAAAAGACTGCGTTCTGGCGACATTTTGGTCGAAGCTACCAATTTTAAACAGGCGGAAAAAATCCTGAACGCCACATCAATAGGGGGAATACCTATCATTGTAACCCCCCACAAAACTTTGAACTCTTCTAGAGGCGTCATTTCAGAGTGGGACCTTCTTCATGTTTCTGAAGAAGAGATCTGCTCTGAATTGAAAGACCAAGGAGTGACAGCTGTAAAGAGAATATCGATACGGAAGGATGGGAATCTCGTCCCTACCCGAGTTCTCATCCTCACGTTTAACACCCCACGGCCTCCAAATTCCATCAAGGCAGGTTATCTAAACTGCCCAGTGAGGATTTATATCCCAAACCCACTGCGGTGTTTTAGATGCCAAAAATACGGCCACTCACAAACATCTTGTCGTGGTAACCCTGCCTGTGCTCGATGTGGTGTGAAAGACCACGAGAGCAAGGAATGTACAGCTCCAAAACCCACCTGTGTTAACTGCCAAGGTGAGCACCCCGCCTACTCAAGAGCATGCCAGCGGTGGAAGGACGAAAAAGAAATCCAAAAACTGAAAACAGAGCTGAATATTTCCTACCCAGAGGCCAGAAAACGTATCCAACCAGTAAATAGCGGGAAACCTTCATATGCCCAGAAGGTTTCTGCTAAGAGCACTATCGGGACACAAACTGAGATGACTATACCACCAAGAGAGTCATTCACCCCGATTGCACGCTATTTATTGAGTTCTCAAAAGCCCACCAAAAAAACACAGTCAGTTGCCACTCCTATATCCGTACCTCCTAGTGCTCCACCACTACCAAAACCAAGTGGTAAAGAGCCTGAAGTAACAACAGAAAGAATGGATGTAGAGAACAAGGAGGTACAGGATGAATCAGTCTTGGAACTCTTTGCGGAGGAAGAAATGGACACGGGACATCGTCCATTCTTCCCCAAAAAAGATAAAGCCAAGACTGATAAAAGTAAGCCCTCAGCACCTCGGAAGCCGCCTGATGGACCCACCAAGCCAAAATAATGGCTAAATTCCTACAATGGAATTGTCGTGGATTCCGGCGAAATACAGATGACATCAAGGCCCTCCTGCAAAAGCACGAGCCAGTTTGCTTTTGCTTGCAGGAGACTTATCTAAAGGCAAATGATGATCCCACCATGCATAACATCACAATCTTTCGTAAGGATAGAATTGCGGATCGTCCTGCTCATGGAGGAGTGGCTATCCTTGTGAGTAACCATACCCCAGTGCAGCCCTTGCTAATTACAACCAGCATAGAGGCTGTTGCAATTCGCCTTACGGTGGGATTTTTATTAACTGTGTGCTCTATCTATTTGCCACCTGGGACTGACATCTCCCAGGCAGACGTTGATGATCTTCTAACGCAGTTGCCTCCCCCTTTCTTACTTCTCGGGGACATGAATGGACATAACACCCTGTGGGGTAGTGCTAACATCAACAGAAGGGGACGAGTCATTGAGCGTATGCTCAATGACAACGACCTTTCCCTTCTAAATACTGGAACAAACACCTTCTTCCATACGCCTACCCGTACCTTTTCTGCCATTGATCTCTCTATCTGCTCCCCTTCTCTACTCCCTTCACTCACTTGGGAAGTCGAGGAGAATCCATACGGAAGCGATCACTTCCCTGTGATAACCTTGTTAAACAGTGGGAGACCATGTCTTCCTTTTAGGTTACCACGGTGGAAGATTGATCAGGCTGACTGGACTGCCTTCCGACATCAGGCAAATTTCGATCTTAGCACAGTCAGTCAAGAGCCGATCAATGATGCAGTAAAGTACATCACAGAAATCATCGTCCAAGCAGCTGCTAATGCTGTCCCAAAAACATCAGCCCGGTTTCCACCATTTCCCAAACCTTGGTGGAATTCACAATGCACAGCAGCAAAAAAGGCTCAAAACAAAGCGTGGGGGATATTTCGCCGATATCCTACCACGAACAACCTTATAGCCTTCAAACGTGCACGAGCCAAAGCACGCTACATCCGTCGTCAGAGTCAAAAGGAATCGTGGATCCGTTTCACATCATCTATTAACCAGTCTACCAACTCTAAGGTAGTCTGGGATAAAATCCGGAAAATGAAGGGAAAATATACCTCCCACCCTTCTGCAATCCTAGATTATAATGGATGCGCTATTGCAGATCCAACTGCAATAGCCAATGCTCTTGGGGAAACATTCTCTAACATCTCTGCAACATCTTCGTATTCCCCAGAGTTCCTGGTCCTTAAACATAAACTGGAAAAGCAAGCACTTAATTTTAAGACCAAGGGCCTCTATCCCTACAACGGGGCATTCACTATAGAGGAACTGAAAAGAGCCCTCACTCTTTCCAAAGCAAGTGCTGTTGGACCAGATGGCATCCATTATGAAATGATTAAACATCTTTCACCAAACTCTATGGATTGTCTGCTCCTTCTGTATAACAGAATCTTTACTGAGGGGCAGTTTCCGGATTCCTGGCGAAAGGCAATCGTTCTTGCCTTTCCTAAGCCAGGAAAGGATCCAAAAGTCACCACCAATTATCGTCCTATTGCTCTGACCAGCTGTCTGTGCAAAATCCTGGAGAGAATGGTTAATTCTCGTTTAATATGGTATCTCGAATCAAATGACCTTCTCTCCAACATTCAGTGCGGCTTCCGAAGGAACCGGTCCACCTTGGACCATCTTATTAGATTGGAAGCATCCATCCGGGATGCTTTCCTAAAACGCGAACACTTGGTGTCGGTGTTCTTTGACATGGAGAAAGCGTATGACACAACTTGGAGATTTGGCATATTAAAAGATCTTCATAGCCTAGGCCTTAGGGGGCAACTCCCCATTTTTATTAAAAACTTTTTGGCCAATCGATCTTTCCAAGTTCGTGTGGGATCCTCACTCTCTCGTCCCTTCAGCCAAGAGGAGGGAGTACCACAAGGATCAGTATTAAGTGTCACGCTTTTTGCCATCAAAGTCAATTCCATCACAGAACAACTTCCTCCAACTGTAAACTGTGCCCTCTATGTTGATGACTTTAGCATATTTTGTCAGTCATGCAACATGAGGGTTATTGAAAGACAACTGCAGAAAGCCATTGATCACCTTAATTCCTGGGCACTTGCTCATGGCTTCAGGTTCTCGCCGGACAAGACCGTTTGCGTACACTTTTGTCGCAAGCGTAATCTTCGTCCTGAACCTGAATTAAGGCTCGGACAAAATATTATTCCAGTAGTGTCAGACACAAAATTCTTGGGACTTGTGTTTGATAAAAAGCTGACCTTTCTCGAACATATTCGTCAGCTTCGTACAAAATGCACGAGGGGACTCAATATTCTTCGCTCTCTCTCCTCAACGCGTTGGGGAGCAGATCGATGCACCCTACTACGGCTCTACCGTGCACTTGTACGTCCCAAATTAGACTACGGGTCCCAGGTATACTCCTCAGCTCGAGAGAGTGTCCTCCGATGGCTGGACCCTGTCCACCATCAGGCTATCCGTATCGCTACTGGAGCTTTTCGAACATCTCCTGTCCAGAGCTTATACGTCGAAGCAAATGAACCATCGTTATCCCTTCGACGTAAGCAGTTGTCTTTAAACTATGCTTTAAAGTTGAAATCCCTGCCAGACCATCCTACGTGGGCATGCGTTTTTGAGCCACGTTGGGAAAACTTGTACAATACCCGCCAGACTGCCAACCGACCTTTTGGTATTCGTGTCCAAGAGCTAATCAGAGAGTTTAACATCATGGTAGACAAGGTGGCACAAACACCAAAAGAAACTCTTCCACCCTGGCATGCTCATCCCCCACCGTGCGACTTTTCCCTTAAGAAATGGGTAAAGTCTGAGACCGCATCATCCGTCTACCAGCAGCTCTACTCTGCACACCAAGCTGAGCACTCAGACTTCCAGCCCGTTTACACAGACGGCTCGAAGTCTGAATCGTGCGTAGGATCTGCTGCTGTCTTCCCGGACACTATAATATCTCAGCAGATTCCTCCCGAATCCAGCATATACACTGCAGAGCTGTATGCTATAGAGCTAGCCTTGGATCACATTCGAACTTGCCAATTCCAAAGGTCAATAATATATTCCGATTCATTGAGTGTATTACAGGCTTTATTATCTACGAGACATAATTCTCATCCAGTTCTTTGTCGGGTTCAGCAGAAGAGACATTCTCTTTATGAATGCAAATTTGATATCCGCTTCTGCTGGATTCCTAGCCACATTGGGATAAAGGGAAATGATTTGGCTGATGCTGCAGCCAAATCAGCAACACCCACTCATAATCGTTGCCTGTCAGTCCCCTATACAGACTACAGGCAAATAATATGCAACAAAATATATTCCCAATGGCAAGAACTATGGCATAGACAGAGAACAAATAAATTATATCAAATAAAGCCTGTAATACAAACTTGGCCGTCTGGTCTGCGCAGGAATCGGAGCGAGGAAGTTGTTCTTGCTCGACTCCGCATAGGTCACAGTCATCTGACACATTCTTTCCTGCTGAGGGCGGATGACCCTCCTATGTGCGAGTCTTGCGACACCGTTTTAACTCTAAAGCATATTTTAATAGATTGCGTTCATTTTACCCATGTTCGCAATATACATTTTACCGCTTTTACTCATCCCACTGAGCCTTATACACTCAGTCGGATTTTATCAGACAACGACCACGTGTCGGCAGTTTTTAAATTTTTAAAAGCGATTAATATATACCCACATATATAAATAACAATTTGACGAGGTAACCTTTTTAAAGGTTACCAGAATTTATCTTTATTGTTATTTTAATCGTTTCTTGGCGCAGTATAACCTTAGTTGTTTTTGCGCCAATAAACCGAAAATCAAATTCAAATTCATCCAGTTCTGTCTAGTATTCAGCAGAAGATTCACGTTCTCCATGAACGCAAATATGACATCCGCTTCTGCTGGATTCCCAGCCACATTGGGATTAGGGGAAATGATTTGGCTGACGCCGCAGCCAAATCAGCAATTCCCAATAATAACCGTTGCCTGTTAGTCCCCTATACAGACTACAGGCAAATAGTACATCAAAAGGTTCATTCCCAATGGCAGGAATCGTGGAATAAACAGACTGGAAATAAATTATATCGTATAAAGCCTGTAATTGAACCGTGGCAGTCTAGTCTGCGCAGGAATCGTAAGGAGGAAGTTGTTCTTGCCCGGACCCGCATAGGACACAGTCATTTAACTCACTCGTTTTTGCTGAGGGCTGGTGACCCTCCTATGTGTGTGTCCTGTGGCACAGTTTTAACGATTAGACACCTTTTAGTTGACTGTCCAGATTTTAGCAATATCCGTCTTACCGTTTTTAATTATCTGACTGAGCCGTATACACTCAGTCAGATTTTATCTGACAATGACAACGTGTCGGCTGTTTTTAGCTATTTTAAATTAATAAAAGTTTTTAATTGTATTTAATTTATGTTATTGTTACGTTTTTACTGATTTATTTTTTATATCATTGTTATTATATATATGGACATGGTGGCCTTACTAATTAGGTCACCGAGAATTTAAAAAAAAAAAAAAAAATTTTTAAATATTACCTAGTCTTGGCGCACCATAGCCGTAGTTGCTAGTGCGCCAAAAAATCCAAATAAACTAAACCAAACTCTAAACACTTTCATGGGCAATCTTCCAAAGTTATGGGATATCCCATCACTACAACAAGAATCATCCGGTCCTCTGAAACAGATCCTAAATCTGCCATCATCATATTCAACAGCAAGCTGGATATCGCTGTTATCTCTGGCTTGTGTAATCAAAATTCCACCTGTATTTTAGTCTCTACATGGCCCCGGGTGCCAAGCGTTCCGTGACCAAGTGATTTTTGTGCGTTCCAAAAAGCGTTATATCCAAAGAGCCTTTGAACAAATTATATTTCGTTCCAACTACCGTTTTCTTTATTTATAAATTACTGCAGCACTTTCGCACTACAAGAAGTAGGCAAAGGCCCAGAAAGGGAAGCCACCTTTCTGTTTCTATTTCTAACAGTACTAACCAATTAACTCAGCCGCTTGGTCACCTAGTGGCACTGCTCCTGCCTCCCCGTGGCGGGGCCGGAAACCTGGGAGGTAAAGCAAACCCCCAGGGCCAAAAGGAGCAAAACATGGAATATGACAACTTCCCCCCGATTAAGACTGCAAATCTGAATAATACGGATTTGCATCAACCTGATATCGACTCTACCAATCCAAAGAGACTGAAAACGGATACTCATCGAATTGAACATCCGAGTTTTCTGATTCTCCATTCACTGACAAACCAACCCTTAGGCAATCTATCGCCATTTCTAATTCAAAAATGTCTTGAGAATGTAGCTGGTTCCCCGAAAATGGTGAGACGACTAAAATCTGGCGACTTGCTTGTAGAGACCACAAGCTCTAAACACTCTGAGCCTCTACTTAGACTCAATTCATTTGGTGGAATTCAAGTCAAGGTGTCCCCACATGCCACACTAAACACATCCAAAGGCGTAATTTCAGAATGGGACCTAATGAATGTTTCAGAGGAGGAAATTGTACAGGAATTGCAGGAACAGAAAGTCACACAGGCCAAAAGAATCATGATGAAAAAAGATGGCGAGCTAACTCCAACTCGGAGCATCATACTAACATTCAGCTCACCAAACCTACCTTCGTCAGTGAAAGCAGGGTATTTACATTGTCGCATACGGCCATACATTCCAAACCCAATAAGATGTTATAAGTGTCAGAAATTTGGACACTCACAAACAGTCTGTCGAGGTGACCCAGTCTGCCCAAACTGTGGATCGAAAGAGCATACCCAAACTGATTGTAATGCCCAGTCTTCTCTTTGTCCCAACTGTAAAGGCAACCATCCAGCCTTCTCCAAAAATTGTGAACAGTGGAAATACGAGAAAAAAATCCAGAAATATAAAATAGAAAACAAAGTCTCGTTCCCAGAAGCACGAAAGCAACTGCAAATACAGATGCCTAGACGTACATATGCCGAAGCCTCGAAAAAATTTCATTCAGTATCCATCCAAACTGACACATCAATTCCACCAAACATCTCTATTGCTGAATGGGCTCGATCCCTGCTCTCTTCTGCACCACAATCATCAAAGCAACATATATCAAGCAGGGCTAACAACACGCCAATCACCATACCACCAGCTGTCCATGCAGCCCCTGTAATATCTGTTCAAACAGAGAAACCAGATACCGTTAGCAAACAGCCAGTTGACTCCATCCTTATGGATACCAATGAAATCCCCAGTCAGGAAGAAACAGAAACGATTCTGGAGATCCATCCGGAAGATGAAATAGACAAGAGACCAGTTTTCTCAAAAAGAGATAAAATCAAAATTGACCGCGGTAAACAGACTTTTAAAAAGCAGACAGACTCAGCTCCCTCATCTAAATCTAAACAATGAATAATATAGTCCAGTGGAATTGCAGAGGCTTGCGTAGCAATATTGATGACATCCAAGAAATAATTAAACGTCATAATCCAGTTGGCATCTGTTTACAGGAGACATATTTAACTCCTAAAGTATCTCTCTCGATCAAAAATTATTCTCTTTTCAGAGAAGATAGACCAGTTACAAATAAAGCTCACGGTGGGGTTGCTATTCTCATAGATTCACGAGTCCCTTGCAGGCGTATTCCTTTGCAAACCTCCATTGAAGCGGTTGCTGCGCGAATAGCAATTGGAGTCACTATAACAGTTGTCTCTATCTATCTACCGCCCACTCAGCCTTGCACTATTCATGAACTTGAAGATCTAATACTGCAGTTGCCAACCCCTTTCTGTTTATTGGGCGACTTCAATGGACACCATCCATTGTGGGGCTCTCCCAATGCAGATGGACGGGGACACCTTATTGAAATGCTCATTGACAGGCAGAATTTATCCATCCTAAATACTGGTTCACCAACTTACATTCATCTCCAAACAGGAACTGTGTCCTCAATAGATCTATCTACATGCTCTCCAATCCTTTTTCCTTGTATTGAGTGGACAGCTTTGGATGATCCACTGAACAGTGATCACTATCCACTAATCTGTAAAATTCAAACTTCACACTCCGTGACTTCAGAAAACTGCATGAAATGGAAATTTTCCAAGGCTGATTGGGCAAAATATACTTATCATGTATCATTTGATAATCAGATAATTGAATCTTGTCCAATTGACATAGTCACCAGCCATATCACTAAACAAATCCTAGCAGCTGCGTCTATTGCCATTCCACAGTCACAGTCAAGCTCTCGTAGATCCACAAATTATTGGTGGAATGAAGACTGTAGAAGTGCCAAAAAAGAAAAAAACCGAGCCTGGAATATATTCCGCAAACATCCTACTACCAATAATCTTATAAATTATAAAAAACTCAGAGCCAAGGCTCGCCATATCAGGAAAAAAGCAAAAAGAGACTCCTGGATCCGATTTGCAAATTCAATTAATAAAAATACAGATTCTAGAATAATATGGAGAAAAATAAAACAATTAAATGGCAAATTTCCTCCTCCATCCTCCCCAATTTTCAACTGGAATGGACAGGAACTGTGTACTCCTGCAGAAATTGCAAATGCTTTAGGCTCTGTATTCTCACAGCTGTCTGCATCGACCGCATATGACCAGTCATTTCAGAAGATTAAAGCTTCAGCTGAAAAATCTCGATTGAACTTCAAAACCAAATCGTGTCTATCATATAATCGGCCCCTCACTATGATTGAACTTCAAGAAGCTATACATACCTCAAAGAACAGTGCTCCTGGTCCAGATGGAGTGTATTATACAATGCTTAAACACTTAGATAACAAAGCATTATCCTTGCTGTTAACTTTCTACAATCGTATTTTCACTGAACATTCATTCCCCACATGCTGGCATCACTCCTATGTACTGGCAATTCCCAAACCAGGGAAAGATCACTCTGTCCCTCACCACTATAGACCTATTTCTCTTACCAGCTGCTTGGGCAAAACCCTGGAAAAAATGATACACCGCCGACTAACCTGGTATCTTGACTCCAAACATTTAATATCTGATAGCCAATTTGGATTCAGGAAAAATCGATCATCCCTGGATCTCATGGTCAAAGCTGAAACAAACATCAGGAATGCGTTTATCCGAAACGAGCATCTCGTTATGGTATGCCTTGACATAGAAAAGGCCTTTGACACCACTTGGTGTTTTGGTATCTTGAAAGATCTACATTCTCTTGACCTCAGAGGCCACTTACCATATTTCATACAAAACTTCCTTCAGAATAGAACTTTTCAAGTCCGCTATCGGCAAGTCCTCTCGCAAATCTATATACAACAGGAAGGAGTCCCACAAGGCTCAGTTCTGAGTTCTACCTTATTTGCAATAAGAATAAATAATATAACCAAATGCATACCAGTCCCTGTAAACACATATCTCTATGCCGATGACCTGACTGTTTCCTGCAGTTCACAGAATATGAACTTCATCGAAAGGCAACTACAAACCTCTCTTAACAATATTGAATTATGGATGACACAGAATGGATACCGACTATCACATCAGAAATCCAGTGTCATTCATTTTTGCAACAAACGAAAGATGCATCCTGAACCAGAGCTTCACTTAACGAATCATTCTATATTAGTCATGAAAAGTATTTCTCTCCTGGGCCTCATTTTTGATAGTAAGCTTAATTTCTTGGAACATATCAAATATCTGCGGACTACTTGCCAGAAAAAAATGAATATACTCAGAGTTCTTTCTTCGACAACATGGGGTGCAGATCGCTATACCCTGCTTCAATTGTATAGAACTCTAATTAGGTCTCGTCTTGATTATGGTGCCCCAGTTTATGACTCTGCCAGGGAAAGCGTACTTACACGCCTTGCACCTATTCAACATTCTGCCCTCAGGATTGCTACAGGAGCTTTTAGGACATCGCCAGTACAAAGCCTTTATATTGAAGCCAATGAAGTTCCACTCTGTCTCAGAAGAAAGGTGTTACTTCTGAATTATGCAGCTAAAATTCGAAGCATGCCTACCCATCCAATTTGGCCTATACTTAGTGACCCACAGTTTAAAAGCTTTTATAGAAATAAACCCAGTGCTGCTCAGCCTACTGGTATCAGATTACAAGCACTATCAGAAACTTGGAATGTCCATCTCGAAAAAGTCCTCCAAGATCCAACCTGTCCAGTTGCCCCATGGGCCTATACTATACCATCCTGCGACAATTACTTCGTAAACTGGGGGAAGCATTCCCTGGCAAATATCAATATACAACAACTCCATACTGCTCACACAGAGAATTATCCTCTTTTTACAAAAATATATACCGATGGATCAAAGTCTGATAGCGCAGTAGGTGCTGCAGCAGTATTCCCTTTTAACACCATCTCTCTATCACTTCCCACAGAATGCAGCAGTTATACAGCTGAGTTATTTGCCATCAAGCTTGCCCTACAAAATATTCTCCATCTGTCCATCAAAAAGAGTATAATATATACGGACTCGCAGAGTGCACTTATAACCCTACAAAACACCTCCTCACCAAAGAATCCTTTACTAAAAACTATAAGAGATATGTTGATACACACTCAGGAACGCCAGATTGTAGTTATCTTTTGCTGGATCCCAGGCCACACTGGGATATCTGGAAATGAATGTGCAGATTATGCCGCCAAACATCCTTCTAATTCAGATTCATCATGTGCTCTCGTTCCATATTCTGACTACAAATCTAATATACAAAGAATATGTAAGGAACAATGGACATTTATATGGCAAAATAAACCAGATAATAAGCTCTTTCAAATAAAACCAGATCCACAATTATGGGCCTCTAGCTTCCGGGAAAACAGAAAGGAAGAAGTAATCCTAGCCAGAGCAAGAATTGGTCACAGTCACATTACCCACCTATTCCTCCTCACAGGCAATGATCCTCCTCAGTGTACACACTGCAATTCTCAACTCACAATGAAGCACATTCTTGTTGAATGCACCTTATACTCGCATGCCCGGCAACTCTCATTCAGTTTTCTTCCTAATCTTAACGAATCTTTGAACCTCTGTCATATCATAGGTAATAATGCCAATCTCACAGAATTTTTCTCATTTATCAAGCGGATAAACTTATACGATCAGTTCTGACTGTTTGCAAAACAGTCATCATGAGTATCGTTCACATCGCTGATCGGCGCAATATGGCCTGAGCAGCCCTTGCGCCAAAAATAACAATAACAACAACAACAACAACAATAGTCTCTACATATCAACTTTCGTTCATCAACTATATTGTCCACCATCAGCAGATATTACTTTATCACAAAGATATCTATAACAGGTGTTTGCTATTTTAAATCCCACATATTTAATAATTACAACTGATTCAAACTCAAAATCTTTCTTATGATTCAGCAGTGTCTTGGACAATAGAGGTAGGATTTTCGAAGAAAGGCTATGGATTGGGCACTCACCCGTATCTATTAAATAATGACTGCGCTCCCCAATGTACATCATGTCAAGTACAACTTACCATTCGCCATTTGTTAGTGGACTGTCCCCACTTTCAAAATATCCGCTTAAACACCTTTAAATCAATTACTAATACCCAGTCATCAATATATTTATCACAGATTCTGGGAGATGATTCTAATGAAAAAGAACTATTTACTTTCCTAAATCGTATAGGAATATATCATAAAATATAGTTATTACAATAAAGCTAATGTTTCATATTCACCATTAGAAAGACACAATATGGCCCTAGCAGCCTATGTGTCGTTAAACACAACAACAACAACCTTCCTTGCTAACATCATTCCCTCTCATTTGTGTCATGGCGTGGGACATGCTGACACTGGCTATATCTGGTCTGGCTGATGTGGGATTATTCATAGGGAACCACTGCCCTCAGTGCAATCTCCGCCCAACATAGGGCACCCTAGCCCTATGCTTTTTTCCAACTTACCCATACTCCCTTGCCCTACCTCCCTTTTACTTTTCTTGTCATCCTCCCTCATGTAGATGATGGGCTTTTTCCACAGGGGTGCCCCTCTGTTCCTGTAACTTCCTACAGTTTCGTGGACCGCCTTCCTATCATCCATTCTAACCTTCCACCCGTGACAAAGCTCAGGGGCATTCCAGGATTCGTCCCCGTCAGGATCTTTCTTCTACTGTACCCTGCTGTCCTCCCCGAGGCAGCGGACAGAAACTCGGGGGTTCCACTAGGGGCCCCTGACTGCTAAATGCCGCAGAACAGCTGACCAACGTAAACACACTAAAAAAAGGTAAACTGCAGGCTTAAATCCTCCTCAGTGATTGACCGGGGCTTGATCCCGGTCTATTCAAAGAGCTTGTGCTGATGCACTTCCTTCCTGACCACTCGATTACGGAGGCCTCTTACACTACGCAAACTAACGCAAATACTTGCACTCTCTCTTTCTGGCATTTACAGAGTGTATACTGCGTCACAAAGCACACTTCGCTGTTTGTAGGAGGAACCTCCCGTGCTGTTAGACAAGAAACACTATATCCGTACACGCCCTTGTACGCACAGGCACGAACACGTGAACATGCAGTTCGTCCCGTGAAATGGTTCCAAATCTTTTTGACTTCCGCTTAATGTTTCGTACTCCCGAAGCCATGGAGCCGATTCAGAAACTGTGAGGAGGTCAAATTTTAAGACCTGTACTAAAATTCAATCTATAATTTCCCTGTAAGATTTCTCTTTCTTTTTTCAGAAAATGAACGTCTTCTTCAAATTAAAGACCATTATTATTAAGAAGAAATACAGGTGCTAGACAAACTGGTACTAAAGAATTTCGGGATGGAAGAAAGCGGCTTAAAGAAGACGGAGTAATGCTAACCCTTCCATCAGAAATGACATCTGTTAGGATCACGAAATAAATCATAAATTTGTACACACGGAGAAAGACGACAGCAGCCCAGGGACGCAACACGTAAGGTCAAAGTGATTGGCGTTGGAGTCACAATCTATTTCTGGAACGGAGTGTGTTCTTGATTGATGACGAAATGGAAGTGATCGTCACAGTTCGTCGCCTAGAGACGCCGTCAATTAACTATTACAAATGACGCTGGTGATAAACGACATAATCCACAAGAAGTAGCGAACCATCTACCGTTCGCTTCATGAGAGAGAGAGAGAGAGAGAGAGAGAGTGCACGAGGGTTTATTTTATTTGGGATCAATTACAAGATGGTGTAGCGATCGACCCGTACGTTCCACACAACGATACCCGTTTCTAAGAAAACTTTGGCGAGCCACTTTACTCGACAGTCAATTCGCATCACGTGAGGTATGAGCTCAGTAATGTAACGCTGCAGCCCTTAATCATTACATAAGATTGGATGTCACAGAAAATTATCCCTCCATTTATTTATTAGCCCAAGTACGTGTTCGTGCAGGTGACACTGTTTCCATACACCGCGCTGTAGTTGGGAAGTCCACTAATACACTAAGCACAAAGATGTGTTCAGATTCTTCCACTTATTCTCGAATACAACCCCTAAAAGACAGCAAAGACTGGGTTAAATTAGCGCAGGGGAACGTGGGATGGTGGGAATAGAGAAATGCTAACGATGCAACACAGCAAAGATGGTGTTTCTGGAGGAAATGCTGCTTGTATTCTGAGGTGACAGAAGTCGTTGCATTTCGGGGCACGTAACTCGATTTCCCCGCACGTCTTACTTCGTTTGCTCTCTAAACAAACCGTACTAGGCAGCGCATTGACAGGTCACACCTCTCCTCTCTTCAGGCCTTTCTTGTTTTATCGCGGATGGACCAATATTTGTTACTAAGGTGTGCCTTACGTGGACGGATTCCGCAATGTATCTGTCCGTGCGTGTATGCGGCGAATTAAATTACGGTGTCATTCCACCGCCGATATTTCCATCGACTGTAACACGTGCGACTTCGGTCTCCTGTCGGTTGAGAGTGATGCTGAGGAAAGTAAAACCTTTCTTTTCCGAAGAGGATCTTTCAGATTGCAAGAAGTTACTAATTTTACATCATGCACTGCAACTCGCATCGATCTCCTTCCACACCATATGCAAAGACAGGTTCGAGTCCCTTGTAGATGCAAGGAACGTTTACGCTTCCATCACAATATTGACATCACATGGCTTTGGTTGCTTTAGCTCAAAAACAACAAGTACGTCTGCTAACAATACAACTACCATAAGCAGTCGCTTTTCTTTCAATTTTTCCAGAATAGATTTCAAAATCATTCCCAGTGGAGGACAATATTCTTTTCATTTCTTTCCATGGCAATCTGGTGGCTACGCCACTTCCTTTCCATACTTCTTAAGAGCATGGTGAGTTTATCTCTTGTCAAAGGGCTGAATTCGAATTCCATCAGCAACTTAAGGAATTTAAAAAATAAATAAACAGTTGTCTGTTAATCTAGGCTATAGTTGCAAATCTAAAGAGGAAGAAGTACGATCCCCCCGTGAGTTATTTCAGGTATCATTACTGCTGTAGTCATTAAGAACTTTAAATTTAAATCCTTGAATCTTTCTTCTGATATTTAAAGATTTCAATTTTTATTTTAATAAATAACAGTTTTGCTTCGATTGAGATCTTTTTTACCATCACACATTCAATGTTACTGAGATTGTACAATTCTTAAAATCCACACTTAGGTCATGATTCAATTTTGACAAATCCATTAAGTGATTGGTTAAGATTATATTTTGTATTTAAAATTTAATGATTCTTCAGAAACTTTGAGAATTTGTCATTAATATTTATTTAATTATTTTGAAACAAATTTAAACTACTCGCTTGTCCTAATTTCTCTAACAGAACTTTCAATGAAACTTTGGACTCTGAAAAGAATTATCATTCCAGTTTTCTGGTAGGACAATGTAAATGAGAAAACAATCTCGATAATTGCAAAAAGATATTTTGGCAAGGTATCGAAGATGTTTCATATTTCGTTTAAGTATGTCATGAGCGTCAAGTGAGAGGGACATTCAGAGGTAGGGCACTTCTGCAATCTGAATTGTTTCCAACTCGTTCTTTCCAGGATGTGTCCATTGTTGAGGTTGGACCGTTGAAATGAATATTTCAACGAGTCCCGTTGATGAAGTGAGGAATTTTTATGGGCCTTGTTCACAATGTGGCTGAGATAGTCGTCTCAGGCGAGAGTAGCGTGGCTTTTTCTCCAGAAAACTCGGGTTTTCTCCAGAAAACATCCACCTAAGAACGACAACAATCTCTACTGATTACATATTCGCTTCCAACTTCGCTCGCTTATAAGGTGTGTAACCTCGGGGAAAGAGACGAAAAGATTTCACCGAAGGCTACATTGGATCACAGCGAATCCTTGCGACAGCTCTGCTGGGTTCTGTATCGGATTACGCTTTTGCGTAAAAGGAGATTATTTTAATTAGCTGAATCAACATTATCACGTGGAGACAGCACTGGGTTTGGGCAAATAATTATCGCTCTGATGGAATAGGCGAATCTTCGCTCAGTTTTCTCTTAAATCCATTTATCAGTTATGAATGCAACTCACGTGCGATGACGTATGCGCATCTATCGAGCGATGAATTCCATTCGATCTAATTACTTCTCACTTTACCGAGTGCATAGATGGAAGAGAAAGGCGCCATTTACAGAAAGCGATGAACGATCTATCTCTGACACTCTCCACTAATCCCATTTGTGTCTTTTCCATTAAAAACGATCATTGATAAGAAAGGATCGCGAAGAGATATACTTCTTTGCAACCCATTTCCCGCTTACTGTTTAATTAAAAGAATGGGAAAAAAACTACAAGGAAAAGATGGGCCAGGAAGTAGAAGCTGGAGATTTGTCATTAACGAAAATCCATTGCTGACTGCAATCACCTTAAGATGGTCAGAACTGGGAAACAGAGGAAAGAAGGATGAACAAACTGCCAAATAGAACATTAAGATTTCTTTGTATTCCCAGGAGGTGACTGCCTGAACTGTTCTAAACGCATTCCTGTCTAAACGCGTCAGTCAGTCTGAGCCAGGCATCTGTCCGTGTTGCCCTTGTTGTTTTTATTTGAAAATAGAAACAGTCATCAGATTTACTAACGGATGGTTCAAAATGGAACAACTCAGTAGGTGCCGCAGTAGTTTTACCGGAATATATTATATCCGTCTCCTTGCCTCATGTTTGCAGTATTTTCAAAGCAGAATTATATGCTATTAAACTAGCACTGGATGATATTACCGAGCATCAACTTCTATCTACTCTAATCTATACTGACTCCTTTAGTGCAGTAGGAGCTCTACAGAACAGCAACCCCTCGACGTGGGCACCTGTACGTGGTGAGGGGACCTCCCAGTGACGCTGCTGGACTTCCAGACTAGCATCACTGGGATCTAACGCCCATACCTTGGTTCCAGGGTTACATCGTTGGAATCCGGCGTGTGCAGCCGTGCGCCGCGACCCGTGGAAGCGGAAAGGGGGATCCTGGTGGTTGAGGGGCCCAGCCTTAATACACCACTTTGGCCCCTGCTTCGACGAGACGGGTGGTCCCGGACCGGCTCGACTGGGATCAATCGGCGGGTGGTATTATACTGCTAGGGTCAACTGCGTTCCAATAAGTCTCCCTCCCTATGGTCCTGGGACGGGATAAAGACTTATTGGTAACGTGGGTATGGTGTTCTAAGCGAACTCGGCGTCCCATTCGTGTACGCAGTACCTGCTAGTTCACGAGTGGGCGCCCCCTCGTAGGGCTCCGTGGTGGGTGAGGTACTTAGGCATCAGACATTTTTTCTTTACTCTCATGAGTAATTTAAATCCTTCTTCTGGGGCCCCAACAAGGCCCCTACCTAATCGCGATGATGACGCAGATAACACCTCTGCAAAACGAGCCAGAACTGAGGATAAACCACCACCATCAGTGACACCGCTTTTCCTCATTCTCCATTCCACCGGAGAGCAGTCCATTGGAAAGATGTCACCCTTCTTCATCCAGAAAGGATTAGAAGGGTTGGCTGGTTCACCCAAATCTGTTAAACGACTGCGTTCTGGCGACCTTTTGGTCGAAGCTACAAATATTAAACAGGCGGAAAAAATCCTGAACGCCACATCAATAGGGGGAATACCTATCATTGTAACCCCCCACAAAACTTTGAACTCTTCAAGAGGCGTCATTTCAGAGTGGGACCTTCTTCATGTTTCTGAAGAAGAGATCTGCTCTGAATTAAAAGACCAAGGAGTGACAGCTGTTAAAAGGATATCAATGAGAAAGGATGGGAACCTCGTCCCTACCCGAGTTCTCATCCTAACGTTTAACACCCCACGGCCTCCAAGTTCCATCAAGGCAGGCTATCTAAACTGCCCAGTGAGGATTTATATCCCAAACCCACTGCGGTGCTTTAGATGCCAAAAATACGGCCACTCACAAACATCTTGTCGTGGTAACCCTGCCTGTGCTCGATGTGGTGCGAAAGACCACGAGAGCAAGGAATGTTCAGCTTCTAAACCGATCTGTGTAAATTGTCAACAAGATCATCCTGCCTACTCCAGAGCATGCCAGCGGTGGAAGGATGAAAAAGAAATACAAAAACTGAAGACAGAGCTGAATATCTCCTACCCAGAGGCCAGAAAACGTATCCAACCAGTAAATAGCGGGAAACCTTCATACGCCCAGAAGGTTTCTGCTAAGTGCACTATCGGGACACAAACTGAGATGACTATTCCACCAAAAGAGTCATTCACCCCGATTGCACGCTATTTATTGAGTTCTCAAAAGCCCACCAAAAAAACACAGTCAGTTGCCACTCCTATATCCGTACCTCCTAGTGCTCCACCACTACCAAAACCAAGTGGTAAAGAGCCTGCAGTAAGAACAGAAACAATGGATGTAGAGAACAAGGAGGTACAGGATGAATCTGTCTTGGAACTCTTTGCGGAGGAAGAAATGGACACGGGACAGCGTCCATTCTTCCCCAAAAAAGATAAATCCAAGACTGACAAAAGTAAGCCCTCAGCACCTCGGAAGCCGCTTGATGGACCCACCAAGCCAAAGTAATGGCTAAATTCCTACAATGGAATTGTCGTGGATTCCGGCGAAATACTGATGACATCAAGGCCCTCCTGCAAAAGCACGAGCCAGTTTGCTTTTGCTTGCAGGAGACTTATCTAAAGGCAAATGATGATCCCACATTGCATAACATCACAATCTTTCGTAAGGATAGAATTGCGGATGGTCCTGCTCATGGAGGAGTGGCTATCCTTGTGGGTAATCAGACCCCAGTTCAGCCCTTGCTAATTACAACCAGCATTGAGGCTGTTGCAATTCGCCTGACAGTGGGATTTTTATTAACTGTGTGCTCTATTTATTTGCCACCTGGGACTGACGTCTCCCAGGAAGACCTTGATGATCTTGTATCGCAGTTGCCTCCCCCTTTCTTACTTCTCGGGGATTTTAACGGACATAACACCCTGTGGGGTAGTGCAAACATCAATGGAAGGGGACGGGTCATAGAGCGTATGCTCAATGACAATGACCTTTCCTTTCTAAATACTGGAACAAACACCTTCTTCCACATGCCTACCCGTACCTTTTCTGCCATTGATCTCTCTATCTGCTCCCCTTCTCTACTCCCTTCACTCACTTGGGAAGTGGAGGAGAATCCATTTGGAAGTGATCACTTCCCTGTGATAACCTTGTTACACAGCGGGAGACCATGTCTTCCCTTCAGGTTACCACGGTGGAAGATTGATCAGGCTGACTGGACTGCCTTCCAACATCAGGCAAATTTTGAACTCAGTACGGTCAGTCAGGAGCCGATCAATGATGCAGTAACGTACATCACAGAAATTATCGTCCAAGCAGCTGCGAATACTGTTCCAAAAACATCTACCCGGTTTCCACCATTTCCCAAACCTTGGTGGAATTCCCAATGCACAGCAGCAAAAAAGGCTCAAAACAAAGCGTGGGGGATATTCCGTCGATATCCCACCACGAACAACCTTATAGTGTTTAAACGTGCACGAGCCAAAGCACGCTACATCCGCCGTCAGAGTCAAAGGGAATCGTGGATCCGTTTTACATCATCTATTACCCAGTCTACCAACTCTAAGGTAGTCTGGGATAAAATCCGGAAAATGAAGGGAAAACATACATCCCACCCTACTTCAATCCTAGATTATAATGGATGCGCTATTGCAGATCCAACTGCAATAGCCAACTCTCTTGGGGAAACATTCTCTAAAATCTGTGCAACATCTTCTTATTCCCCAGAGTTCCTGGTCCTGAAACAAAAAATAGAAAAACAGGCACTTAATTTTAATTGTAAGAGCGACTGTCCCTACAACAGGGAATTCACTATTCATGAACTGAAAAGAGCCCTCACTCTTTCCAAAGCAAGTGCTGTTGGACCAGATGGCATCCATTATGATATGATTAAACATCTTTCACCAAAATCTATGGATTATCTGCTCTTTCTGTATAACAGAATCTTTACCGAAGGGCAGTTTCCGGATCCCTGGTGCAAGGCAACCGTTCTTGCCTTCGCTAAGCCAGGAAAGGATCCAAAAGTCACTAGAAATTATCGTCCCATTGCTCTGACTAGCTGTTTGTGCAAAATCCTGGAGAGAATGGTGAATTCTCGTTTAATCTGGTATTTAGAAACCAATGACCTTCTCTCCAACATCCAGTGCGGCTTCCGAAGGAACCGGTCCACTTTGGACCATCTTATTAGACTGGAAACATCCATCCGGGATGCTTTCCTAAAACGTGAACACTTGGTGTCGGTGTTCTTTGACATGGAGAAAGCGTATGACACAACTTGGAGATTTGGCATCTTAAAAGATCTGCACAGCCTAGGCCTTAGAGGGCATCTCCCCGTGTTTATTCAAAACTTTTTAGCCAATCGATCTTTCCAAGTTCGTGTGGGATCCTCACTCTCTCGCTCCTTTAGCCAAGAGGAGGGAGTACCACAAGGATCAGTATTAAGTGTCACGCTTTTCGCCATCAAAATAAATTCCATCACAGAACAACTTCCTCCAACTGTAAACAGTGCCCTCTATGTTGATGACTTTAGCATTTTTTGTCAGTCATGCAACATGAGGGTTATTGAAAGACAACTGCAGAAAGCCATTGACCGCCTCAACTCCTGGGCACTTGCAAATGGCTTCAGGTTCTCGCCGGAGAAGACCGTTTGCGTACATTTTTGTCGTAAGCGTAATCTTCATCCTGAACCTGAATTAATGCTCGGACAAAATGCTATTCCAGTAGCAGCGGACACAAAATTCTTGGGACTCGTATTTGATAAAAAGTTGACCTTTCTGCACCACATCCGTCAACTTCGCACAAAGTGCACACGCGGGCTTAATATTCTCCGCTCGCTCTCCTCTACATCTTGGGGAGCGGACCGATGCACGCTTCTTCGGCTTTACCGTGCACTTGTGCGATCCAAACTTGATTATGGGTCCCAGGTATATTCTTCAGCCAGAGACAGTGCCCTTCGATGGCTGGATCCTGTCCATCACCAGGCTCTTCGTATCGCTACTGGAGCATATAGAACATCTCCTGTCCAGAGTTTATACGTCGAAGCAAACGAACCACCGTTATCGCTTCGACGTAAGCAGTTGTGTCTAAACTACGCTTTTAAACTGAAATCCCTGCCAGACCATCCTACGTGGCTATCCGTTTTTGAGCCACGATGGGAAAATTTGTACAATACCCGTAAGACTGCTAATCGTCCTTTTGGAATTCGTCTCCAAGAGCTACTCATAGAACTTGATATCAAGGTAGACAAGGTTGCCCAAACACCGAAGCAACCCCTTCCACCCTGGCATGCTCGTATTCCAATATGTGACTTGTCCCTTAAAAATTGGGGAAAGTCGGACACTCCATCATCGGTCTACCTGCAGCTTTATTCAGCACACCGAGCTGAACATTCTGACTTCGCGCCAGTTTACACAGACGGTTCGAAGTCAGAATCATATGTGGGATCTGCTGCTGTCTTTAGGGACACCACTACATCGGAGCAGATTCCCTCTGAATGCAGTATATTTACTGCAGAGCTGCACGCTATTGAGTTAGCTTTGGATCACATCAGTAAATGCCAAAACCAACGGTTCATTTTATATTCTGATTCTCTTAGTGTGTTACAGGCTTTAATAACCGTGAGATTTAATTCTCATCCAGTTCTGTCTAGCATTCAGCAGAAGATTCACTTCCTCCGTGAACGTGAATATGATATCCGCTTCTGCTGGATTCCTAGCCACATTGGGATTAAGGGAAATGATTTGGCTGACACCGCAGCCAAATCAACAATTCCCAGAAATAATCGCTGCCTGTCAGTCCCCTATACAGACTACAGGCAAAGAATACTCGAGAAAATACACTCCCAATGGCAGGACTTGTGGAATAGACAGACTGGAAATAAACTATATCGTATAAAGCCTGTAATTGAACCGTGGCAGTCTAGTCTGCGCAGGAATCGTAAGGAGGAAGTTGTTCTTGCCCGGACCCGCATAGGACACAGTCATTTAACTCATTCATTTTTGCTGAGGGCTGATGACCCTCCTATGTGTGAGTCTTGTGGCACAGTTTTATCAATTAGACACATTTTAATCGAATGTCCAGTTTTTAGCAGTATCCGTCTTACCGCTTTTAATGATCTGACTGAGCCATATACACTCAGTCAGATTTTATCCGACAATGACAATGTGTCTGCTATTTTTAGATTTTTAAAGTCAATAAATATTTTTACTCGTTTATAAAATTTACATTTTTCTTATACTTCTTGACATAGTGACCTAACTAATTAGGTCACTGAAAGTTTAAATTATTTTATAAATGACATGGTCTTGGCGCATTATAGCCTTAGTAGCTAATGCGCCAATAAAACCAAAACAAACCAAACCAAACCTTAGAGGGCATCTCCCCGTGTTTATTCAAAACTTTTTAGCCAATCGATCTTTCCAAGTTCGTGTGGGATCCTCACTCTCTCGCTCCTTTAGCCAAGAGGAGGGAGTACCACAAGGATCAGTATTAAGTGTCACGCTTTTCGCCATCAAAATAAATTCCATCACAGAACAACTTCCTCCAACTGTAAACAGTGCCCTCTATGTTGATGACTTTAGCATTTTTTGTCAGTCATGCAACATGAGGTTATTGAAAGACAACTGCAGAAAGCCATTGACCGCCTCAACTCCTGGGCACTTGCAAATGGCTTCAGGTTCTCGCCGGAGAAGACCGTTTGCGTACATTTTTGTCGTAAGCGTAATCTTCATCCTGAACCTGAATTAATGCTCGGACAAAATGCTATTCCAGTAGCAGCGGACACAAAATTCTTGGGACTCGTATTTGATAAAAAGTTGACCTTTCTGCACCACATCCGTCAACTTCGCACAAAGTGCACACGCGGGCTTAATATTCTCCGCTCGCTCTCCTCTACATCTTGGGGAGCGGACCGATGCACGCTTCTTCGGCTTTACCGTGCACTTGTGCGATCCAAACTTGATTATGGGTCCCAGGTATATTCTTCAGCCAGAGACAGTGCCCTTCGATGGCTGGATCCTGTCCATCACCAGGCTCTTCGTATCGCTACTGGAGCATATAGAACATCTCCTGTCCAGAGTTTATACGTCGAAGCAAACGAACCACCGTTATCGCTTCGACGTAAGCAGTTGTGTCTAAACTACGCTTTTAAACTGAAATCCCTGCCAGACCATCCTACGTGGCTATCCGTTTTTGAGCCACGATGGGAAAATTTGTACAATACCCGTAAGACTGCTAATCGTCCTTTTGGTATTCGTCTCCAAGAGCTACTCATAGAACTTGATATCAAGGTAGACAAGGTTGCCCAAACACCGAAGCAACCCCTTCCACCCTGGCATGCTCGTATTCCAATATGGGCCCCGGGTGCCAAGCGAATGTGACTGAGCGATTTCTCTGTGCTATTACTGCGATTTTCCAAAAGTGATCTATAGTTATTTTACGTTCTTATCGTTAATAAATTTATTCATTTAAAAACAGCTCTTGTAACAAAAACACTTGTACAGAGCAAGAAAGGAAAGGCACCTTTCTTTATTTCTTCTAGTTTACTACTAACCACTTACTACTTTTCGCTTGGTCACACCAGGCACTGCTCCTGCCTCCCCGTGGCGGGGCCGGTAACCTTGGCAGAAAAGTCCATCTGCCAGGGGCTAAGAGGAGCCAACATGGAACAAAGTATGTTTCCAACTCTAGAGCCGTCAAGCTGTCGGCCAAACACAGAAAATGACCATGACCATGATTCGTCGCAAGCAAAGAGGTTGAAAATCAATCCCTCGGCGACAGACTTACCTGCATTCTTAATAATGCACTCACTATCTGAACAGCCTCTCAGTAAGCTATCCCCCTTTTTAATTCAAAAACATCTGGAAAGTATTGCAGGGTCTCCCAAGACGGTTAAGAGACTGCAATCAGGGGACTTACTTATTGAAACTCTGAATAGCAGGCACTCTGAGACATTACTAAAAAAGACAACTTTCGCTGGTATTCCAGTGAAAGTTACCCCACATGCAACCCTAAATACATCAAAGGGTGTAATATCTAGTTGGGACCTGATGAATGTGACGGAGGAAGAAATTAAAGAAGAGCTTCAGGAACAAAATGTAATAGCTGTAAAAAGAATAATGATAAAAAAAGACAATATTCTCACACCTACCAGAAATATCATTCTTACCTTCAACAGTCCAAACCTGCCCTCATCAGTAAAAGCTGGATATCTACTTTGCCGCACTCGTCCTTTCATACCAAATCCGTTGAGATGTTATAAATGCCAAAAGTATGGCCACTCTCAAACGACATGCAGAAGCAACCCAGTTTGTCCCAACTGTGGATCCTCCGATCACATTCAAAGTGATTGTGTGGCGAAAGAAATGATATGTCCCAACTGCAAAGGGAACCATCCGGCCTACTCTAAGACGTGTGAGAGGTGGAAAACAGAGAAAAAGATTGTAAAATATAAAGTTGAAAACAGAGTTAGTTATCAAGAGGCAAGAAAATTAATTGCACCCAGTATGCCTAACCGTACCTATGCCAATATTGCAAAAAAATACCAAACCATTGCCACACAAACCGATGTTACCGTTCCTTCAAACACTTCCATCTCTGACTGGGCTCGGGCTGTCCTCTCTCAGCAAAAGTCCAGTTCTGTTAAGCACTCAGACCAAGCAAATAATACGCCTCTCACTATACCAGCAAAATCTCGATCTCCGCCAGTGAATGCCACTACTACAAATAATGATAGTTCGACTTCAAAAAAGATTATTCGGGACACATCGATGGAGGCAGAGTACCCATCCAAACAGGAAGATCCAATCCTGGAAATATTTGCTGAAGAAGAGATGGACACTGGTCGCCCTTCCTTTCCGAAAAGAGACAAACCAAAGCCAGAACGCCATAAGACAGCCACGTCAGGTACAGCTTCTTCTTCTAAATTCAAGTAATGCCTAACATATTGCAATGGAATTGCAGAGGCTTTCGTGGAAACATTGACGACATCCGTTACTTAATTAATCGCTATTCTCCAGTTGGTTTCTGCCTGCAAGAAACCTATTTAACTACTCAAACTTCCATTTCTATAAAAAACTACTCGGTCTATAGACGAGATCGGACTACATCCGATTCTGCTCGTGGTGGTGTAGCTATTTTAATTAGTACAAGGATTCCAGCTAGGCAAATTACTCTCCAAACCCAAATTGAAGCTGTCGCTGTGCGGCTGATTACTCAGACTGCATTAACTCTAGTCTCAGTTTATCTCCCACCAAATCATACTTACTCTTATAATGATCTTAAAGAACTTTTATTACAGCTACCCTCCCCTATCTGCCTGCTAGGGGATTTCAATGGCCACCACCCTTTATGGGGTTCATCTAAATTAGACAGACGCGGCAGACTGATTGAAACTTTACTGGAAAAAGAAAACCTCACTCTTCTTAACAGTGGCTCGCACACCCATATACAGTTACCCAATGGACAGACTTCTGCCATTGACCTATCGATTTGCTCCCCGATACTGTTTTCAGCTATGCAATGGTACACCGTGGATGATGCCATGGGTAGTGATCATTTTCCAATTGTTTGTAATCTGTTGACTACCCAACCACAATTACAACACCCCTGCAGGAAATGGAAATTCTCTAAAGCCAATTGGGCCAAATTTCAGTCAGCAATCACTCTTGACAAAAAAACTATTCAACTACAGCCCATAGATGAAGTTACTGATTATATTACATCCCGCCTTTTAGCTGCAACTAAGTACTCAACTCCGTTATCAAATCCCCCGTCCCGACGGCATTTCAACTACTGGTGGAACGAAGAGTGCACAAAAGCAAAGAAGGAAAAAAATAAAGCATTTAATATATTCCGTCGATCTCCAACCACAGCTAATTTAATTAGCTACAAGAAACTAAGGGCAAAGGCGCGTTACATCCAAAAGCAGGCCAAGAAAGTTTCTTGGACTAGGTTCGCATCAACTATCAATAGGAACACTGACTCCAGACTAATATGGAAAAAAATTAGGCAGCTTTCTGGGAAGTTTCCAACTGTTCCTTCCCCAATTCTCTCCTGCAATGGGCAAGAACTCTCTGCTCCTCTAGATATAGCCAATGCCTTGGGTAAAACGTTTGCTGAAATATCGGCTGCATCAAATTACACTCCAAAATTCCAGAAAATTAAGACCGCCACCGAACAGAGACCTATCAACTTTCGAACCTCACTATCACTTCCATATAATCAGCCTCTGCAATATTGTGAACTTTTACAGGCCATCAGAACAACACGAAACAGTGCCCCTGGGCCAGATGGCATATATTATGTCATGCTGCAGCATCTCGATGACAAAAACTTACAACTGCTTCTAATCTTTTTTAACCGGATCTTCCTGGAAAACATTTATCCAACCTCTTGGCAGCACGCTACAATTTTGGCGTTTTTGAAACCTGGAAAAGATCCCTCCAGTTCTAATAGTTACAGACCAATATCTCTGTCAAGTTGCCTTGGTAAAATTCTTGAAAAAATGATCCATAGTCGACTCACTTGGATTATTGAAACTCAACATCTACTGAGTAATTGTCAACATGGCTTTCACAAAAACAGGTCATCCCTAGATCTGATGATCAAGGCGGAATATGAAATTCGCAATGCCTTTGTGAAAAACGAACACCTTGTCATGGTCTCCATTGATATAGAGAAGGCATTTGATACTACCTGGCGGTATGGCATTCTCAGTGACTTATATAATCTTGGTCTACGAGGCAACCTACCTATATTTATTAGGAACTTCCTCAAGAGCCGATCTTTCCAGGTGAGATATCAAAATTCCCTTTCTGCTACATTCTCGCAGGAAGAAGGAGTACCACAAGGATCAGTTTTGAGTGCAACCTTGTTTGCCCTTAAAATTGATTCCATTACAAAAGTACTCCCAAATACTGTAGAGGCTTACCTGTACGCTGACGATCTCGCTATTTCTTGCCATTCGCAGAACATGAGATCTATCGAAAGGCAATTGCAGATGTCCCTCAATAAAGTTCAAAAGTGGGCTGAGCTCAATGGATATCGTCTTTCCCCACAGAAAACAGTTGCGATCCACTTTTGCTGTCAACGCAAATTGCATGCAGATCCTGAACTTCGGATTTCAAATTCCACCATTCCGATTGCCAGCAATATGAAATTCTTGGGACTAATCTTGGACAGTAAGCTCAACTTCTTAGATCATGTGAAATTAATACGTACTGCCTGTCTTAAAAAGATCAACATGCTAAGAGCTTTATCTGCCCTCTCTTGGGGAGCAGATCGTACAACTTTGCTGCTCTTATATAGAGCACTGATTAGATCCCGCTTAGATTATGGTGCTCCAGTTTATGATTCTGCCCGAAGGAGTGTGCTACGCTGGCTGGATCCTATTCAGCATAATGCATTGCGGATTGCAATTGGTGCATACAGGACATCTCCAACTCAGAGTCTGTACATTGAAGCTAATGAGCCCCCTTTGCATCTTCGTAGAAAAATGTTACTACTTAAATATGCAGCCAAAATACAGACTTGCCTTTTGCATCCTATTCAGCCATACCTTTTTAATCAACCACTAGTTAATCTCTATAGAAATAAACCAAGTAAAATCCAACCGGCTAGCCTACGGCTCCTTGAAATATCACAGAACTGGAATGTTCCTCTCCACAATAGGCAACAGATAAAGAATTACTGTCATCCACCATGGACCACCTTTCCTGAATTGACCTCTGATACCTATTTTCTTCAATGGGGAAAGAATTGCCTACCGCCAGTGACTGTGCAACAACTCCATGCCAGCCATATTCAAACCTATGCCGACTTTTTGCCGATATATACGGATGGTTCCAAATCTCCGTCAACTGTTGGAGCAGCAGCAGTGTTTCCCTCTGCGATCATTTCAGCCTCTCTTCCACCTGAGTATAGCAACTTTTCAGCAGAACTGTATGCTATACAGTTAGCTCTAGAAAATTTGACTCAACATCCATCTGTAAAATATATAGTCTATACTGATTCTCTCAGCTCAATTAAAGCAATGCAGAATACATCTCAAAAGAATCACCATATTGTAATGAAAATCAGAAGTTTGTTATTGCAGATTTATAATCGTCAACAACTAGTGAAGTTTTGCTGGATTCCAGCACATTCAGGCATAAAAGGGAATGAAGTGGCTGATATATCTGCCAAAAGTCCAAGTTCAGACCTAACTTCTGCACCTATTCCAGCGCCCGATTATAATATCTTAATTCAAGCAGCATGCCATGCACAGTGGACAGAATTATGGCATAACCAAACGAACAACAAACTTTTCCAACTGAAACAAAACCCAAAGTTCTGGCACTCCAGCAATCAGACAGTGCGGCGGGAAGAAGTGGTACTCACAAGAATGAGAATAGGACACACCCATCTGACTCACCTCCATCTACTAATGGGCGATGATCCTCCTCAGTGTCAACACTGCTCAGAATATCTAACAGTCAAACACATTCTGATTGACTGTCCGCAGTATCAACAACATCGAGCTGCAATATTTCAAAATCTGGCTAATCGTTCAGAACCATTGACATTACATCATATCATTGGAGAGGACGCAAATGTGAACAAACTTTGCTGCTTTTTAAAACAAATTGGAGTATATCATCTTTTATAAATAGGCTACAGAACTGAAACTAATTTAAACTGTATTATTTTTCAATATTCCTACGAATAGGCGCACTATAGCCATAGCAGCTAATGCGCCAATAAACAACCATACCACACACACACACACTATTCCAATATGTGACTTGTCCCTTAAAAATTGGGGAAAGTCGGACACTCCATCATCGGTCTACCTGCAGCTTTATTCAGCACACCGAGCTGAACATTCTGACTTCGCGCCAGTTTACACAGACGGTTCGAAGTCAGAATCATATGTGGGATCTGCTGCTGTCTTTAGGGACACCACTACATCGGAGCAGATTCCCTCTGAATGCAGTATATGTACTGCAGAGCTGCACGCTATTGAGTTAGCTTTGGATCACATCAGTAAATGCCAAAACCAACGGTTCATTTTATATTCTGATTCTCTTAGTGTGTTACAGGCTTTAATAACCGTGAGATTTAATTCTCATCCAGTTCTGTCTAGCATTCAGCAGAAGATTCACTTCCTCCGTGAACGTGAATATGATATCCGCTTCTGCTGGATTCCTAGCCACATTGGGATTAGGGGAAATGATTTGGCTGACACCGCAGCCAAATCAGCAATTCCCAGAAATAATCGCTGCCTGTCAGTCCCCTATACAGACTACAGGCAAAGAATACTCGAGAAAATACACTCCCAATGGCAGGACTCGTGGAATAGACAGACTGGAAATAAACTATATCGTATAAAGCCTGTAATTGAACCGTGGCAGTCCAGTCTGCGCAGGAATCGTAAGGAGGAAGTTGTTCTTGCCCGGACCCGCATAGGACATAGTCATTTAACTCATTCATTTTTGCTGAGGGCTGATGACCCTCCTATGTGTGAGTCTTGTGGCACAGTTTTATCAATTAGACACATTTTAATCGAATGTCCAGTTTTTAGCAGTATCCGTCTTACCGCTTTTAATGATCTGACTGAGCCATATACGCTCAGTCAGATTTTATCCGACAATGACAATGTGTCTGCTATTTTTAGATTTTTAAAGTCAATAAATATTTTTACTCGTTTATAAAATTTACATTTTTCTTATACTTCTTGACATAGTGACCTAACTAATTAGGTCACTGAAAGTTTAAATTATTTTATAAATGACATGGTCTTGGCGCATTATAGCCTTAGTAGCTAATGCGCCAATAAAACCAAAACAAAACAAAACAGAACAGCAAATATTCCTCAAATTCCTTGATTCAGCATCTTAAAAAACAACTCACAGTTTTGCATAAACAAGAAAACAAGTGTCTATCTGTTGGATTCCCAGCCATGCTGGAATCTCAAGAAATAATCATGCAGACCAAACCGCAAAAAATCCAAATCTTAATATATAAGATAACTTTCAGTTTGTACCATTTACAGATTATAGGGATGTATTTCGTACCAAATATACTTCCATTTGGAAACAACTTTGGAGGGACCAATCGTGCAATAAACTTCGCAGAATAAAAAAAGATTTATGTTCGTGGCGTTCTAGCTCACGTACAAATAGACAGGAAGAAGTTATTTTGACAAGACTGCGCATTGGGCATACCTTCCTCACTCACAAACATTTACTTCTAAGAGAAGATCCCCCGCTCTGCTCTGTCTCTCAGATACAACTTACAGTGAGGCATATCCTGATTGATTGTCCATCCTATTCAACCGTTCGAACCACATCCTTCCAATCATTAGCAAACTTGCAAGCTCCTCTAACCCTTTCTCATGTACTTGGTGACACAGCAAACCTAAGTGAACTCTTTATATATATTAAACATCTAGGAATAATAAATGCACTCTGACTCTGATATATCCATCCATAAATCATTAAAATGAACATAATGACACTGACAGACACATATTGGCCACAGTTGCCCTTGTGTCATGAAATTTCATAAAAACAACACGCACTGCACCGAGGAAAAATTAGTCGGCCTAAACTACCAGCTGCTGACTGGTAAAGAGATCGAAGCTATGACAGAATGAGAGACCTACAAATATCTAGGGATGATGCAGGCTGAGCAGTTGGAACACAAGAAAATCAAGAATTGCCTGACCGAAAAATATCATCATAGACTCAGAACCCTGCTGAAAGCAAAATTGAACGGAGGGAACACAGTGAAAGCCATAAACACCTATGCAGCTCCAGTACTAACATACACCTTCGGGGTCATAGATTGGACTAACACCGAGCTAGATGATATCATGCGAAAGACAAGGACAATGATGACCAAGAGCCACCAACACCACCCGAAGTCAGCAGTGGAGAGACTAACAATAGCTCGGAAAGAGGGAGAAAGGTGCCGGATAGATCTGATAGAGCAACAGAAAACAGCGATAGTTAACCTGAAGGATTACTTCGAGAAAAACACAGCGCCACTCCACCAGACCATAAGGAAGATAGATCGCTCAACCTAAGCGAGGAAACCCCTCTCGCTCAGACGGCACAAGAAACGAAGTTAGAAAGATGGGCAAAGAAGACACTCCATGGCAGACACTACAATGACCTCCATCAAGATCACATCGATAACATGACTTCCAATGCATGGCTCACAAGCGGCGCTCTTCCCCGAGACTGAAGGATTCATGCTGGCTATCCAAGACCAGGTAATCAATACCAGAAACTATGGAAAACACATCGCAAAGGAGCCCGGAACGTCACCCAGACTGAGTACACTCATAGACACGACCAGGTAGCCAGGATAATACATCAGAAGCTAGCGAGGTAATAGCAGTTGACCAAAGAAAGTGTACCATACTATAAGTACGAACTCCAGGCAGTACTAGAGACCCCAACGTACAAGCTGTACTGGGACCGCGCCATAATAACGGATAGGACAATCCCACACAACAGACCGGGCATAACCCTTGTGGACAAGATGTAAAAGGCTACCTACCTGATTGATATAGCGGTGCCCAATACTAGCAATGTCCAGAAAACCCATGAGATAAAAATTAGGAAGTACACGAACTTGAGACATGAAGTCAAGGAGATGTGGCATATGCTAGAAATATCGACCATCCCGATCATCGTGTCAACCACCGGTATGATGCCAAAGACCATACATACCAGCCTAGCAGCAATAGGTCTCCCAGAGAACACCTACAAGGAACTCCAGAAAGTCGCAATCCTGAACACCTGTAGGACAGTCAGAAAGTTCCTCGATCAACACTAACACCAGACATTACAACCACTTTCCACTCACTGTCAAGATTGCAAGAACATATATCACGTCTCCATATTATTGAAAATAATACGAATCTAAATGAGCTATTCAGTTTTCTCAAGCAAATACGAATATATGAATTCCTATGGTACGAAAATCGTACCGATTAAATACATAAAATTATAATATAAGAACAGCATATTTTGGCCCCAGTTGCCCTTGTCCCCAAAAACAATTCATACCAATACATTACAACGACCCTGTGTACTTGGTAGTAGTAACCGTCACGCAATGAGAGCAATAATAATAAAATAACATACAACTGGCATTTTAGGTGAAAGATTGGGGATCAGGACAAAAGTTGGGCGTCTCATATTTACTGCAATAATTGTGCTTCTAATCTCCACAGCTGGTTAAATCACAAATCGAGGCTTTGTCATTTAACCAGCTGTGGAGATTAGAAGGAAAATTCCGCCCACTGCCTTTCTCCATGTCTATATTTTTGGAGAGAGCCTTCAGATCATACAATGGACTGTTATTTTTGTATTGAACAATTTCATCAGCAGGGGATTTCCAAGAAGAAAAAGTGGATCTTAAGCTACTCAAACATCTACTATCTGCTATTCGACCAGCACCCCATGGAGAAAGACTTACTGCTCCTGAGCCACCAGCCGAATATGTTTTAGAATCTGATGAAGTAACAGGTGATGGCTGAGATAAATCACCTGAACTCACCATATCGACAGATCCTAATTTTATTTCCAATTTCCTCTCTGCAGAGCCACATAAAATTACACAGAATGAATTAATGTTATCAGAGATCTGGATTTACCGAAAAATAAGACAGGAATTTTAGGCTCAAAACTGCACTGCGGAATCTCCTTCAAGATAACGTTAAAGTATCTATTTACTGATGCCGCCAAAAGGATTTAACCCAGTTTTTTTATGTAAAAATAACTTTCTTGCCTGCACTGATATCAATGGTTTAGTGGCTCAGCTAATATTTACCACAACTCTAAGAGCGGACACTCTTCATAGATTCTTCTAAATTGAGTTTAAAATCCATTGCTAATACATAATGGCAACGTACTACCATCAATTCCAATAGTCCATGCTGTTCATATGAAAGAATAATACGGAAACATGAATACACAAGAAAAGACTGTCCTTCAAGACAAGCACTCAATCCAGGGATAAAAAATGTCCATTAAAGTCCACTGGTTGAGCCAAGCAAAATCCTGTTACCTCCTCTACACAAAACATTGAGACTTATGAAGCAATTTGTGAAGGTCGTGGATCAAGAAGAGCCAGCTTTCAAATACCTCAAGGAAAAATTTCCAAGGCTTAGTGAGGCTAAAATTACACTTTCTTCACTGCATTGTGAATTTTGTCCCGGACAACTGTGGTGTTAAGTGATGAGCATGGCTTGATCCCATCAGGACATCACTGCGATGGAGAAGTGATACCAAGGCAAATGGAACTCTGCAATGGTAGCTGACTGTTGTTGGACTGTGGGCTACAAACGACAGGTGAAGAAGAAGCGTAAAATGTGAATCAAGTGATTTTATTAGATGTAATATTTTTTCAATAACTATAAATGTATCAATTATTATTTTAAACTGTTTTGTAAAGTTTTTTATCTCGTTTTAGGCCTCATAACTTATTTTATTAAATATAAGACAAAGCAGGTATTTTCAAAACTTGAGCAAAATAATTTTTAACGCTGATTCCTCAACTCCACACATGCAAAACACTACAAAAAATACTTTCATCAAAGAAAAATATTTAAAAATTGTTTACCAGTGTAATTGATCATTAATTTAGCAACCGAATTAAATGAGCAAATCTTAAGCATAAGATGCGAAGTGCAATTCAATAAGATTGCCCCTTTGGGGTAAGGTCAAATGGAAATTAAAGCCGCGTCGTTCAACATTAAACTTTAACTACGATGTTACAGCAGAGAGACTCTCGGCTTCGTAAACTAACCTTTGTCAGATATTAAACAGCGTTCAGCTGACTTATTTATTACGAAGTTGTAGAAGTCTATACTAATTGTGGCTTTGGAGAGTCTCAATCCATCATCTTGGGTAGCAGTGTGCTCGTTTACTACTGCTGTTAGCTTACTGTGTTCTGTACCCTATAGAAATATGTCTTCGTGAAGGTACTCCAAGATATCATCCTCTCCGTACTTCGGAATTGAAGAGCCTTTTCACGAGGACCTGGGGAATGCTATGGAGCACTAACTTTGTGCTGTTCTGTTTCTCAGAGGCTTTCAGTTCATTTCCACTTCTCCTAGTGATGTCTGCGGATAACAGTGGAGCGTTCCACTAATCTGTACTTTAAGGGTTGTAAACTTTCCGGTGTTCTTCATATTTCACCCTTTACTATGGGGACCAAACTAACAATATGACTAAGACTTATTAAAATGAAAACGCTGAACCACAGCAAAGCAAAGCTGTAGTTAGGGTTGGACTTGGCAAGGTGCGATTCTGCTCCTATATACCAAGCCACCCATAAGAGCAGGACCGCACCTGCACATTTGTTTCTATTTTAAAGTTACTTTTAGATACGGACATAACATTATTTGTTCTCCTTTCGTTCTTTGATTTTTAATTTCTTCTTTTCCACTCTGTCTTTTTATTGAACATTCAGGCCCCGGGTGCCAAGCGTTATAGTGATCAAGCGATTTCCTGAGTGATTTCTAGAGCGTTTTTGTCAAAGCTACAGTTATATTCATTTGTAAAAGTTTTCTTACGTTCCCATTAATTATTTTTTAACTTAGTATTACGAATTGTAACTAAGTTACAGGAAGGAAATTCACCTTTCTTTTTTTCTCTTTAAACTAACGCATTAACCCTTATACCGCTTGGTCACTCTAGCGGCACTGCTCCTGCCTCCCCGTGGCGGGGCCGGTAACCTGGGAGAAGAAATCCACTCTCCCGGGGCTGAAAGGAGCAAAGATGGAAAACAGTTCTTTTCCACCTTTAGAGCCATCGAGCTCAAGACTAGAAAATGATACCGAAAACGACTACTCTCAACCAAAGAGGTTGAAAACAATCCCACAAGAGGAAATACCAGCATTCCTCATACTACACTCTCTATCAGAGTTGCCTCTGAGTAAACTGTCCCCATTCCTTGTCCAAAAATGCATCGAGTCTGCTGCAGGCTCACCAAAAAGAGTAAAGCGGCTCCAGTCAGGGGATCTTCTTGTAGAGACCATGAAATCCCAGCATTCCGAAAAATTATTAAACATGACTACTTTTGGCGGACAACCAATAAAAGTCACTCCCCATGCCACCTTAAACTCCTCGAAGGGAGTAATCGCAGAATGGGACCTGTTAGCTGTATCAGAGGAGGAGATAGTTCAAGAGCTAAGTAAACAAAAAGTCATACAAGCAAGGAGAATTATGACTCGGAAAGATGGTGTTCTTGTCCCCACTAGGAGCATAATTCTTACTTTCAGCACTCCCATCCTACCATCATCTGTTAAAGCAGGCTATCTCCATTGCCGTGTCCGTCCTTACATCCCAAACCCACTCAGGTGTTACAAGTGCCAAAGATATGGACACTCCCAAACAGCATGTCGAGGTGAGTCAGTATGTCCAATTTGTGGATCGAAGGAGCACAATCAAACTGAATGCACTGCTACGACTTCTGTTTGCCCAAACTGTAAGGGTGATCACCCAGCTTTTTCCAAAAGTTGCGAACTTTGGAAGCAAGGAAAAAAAAATCCAGAAATATAAAATTGAGAATAAATTGACATATCCAGAGGCGAGAAGGCAAATACTAAAAACAGATCCAAAACGCACATATGCAACGGCTGCTAAACAATTTCAGTCAACAGGTACACAAACAGATGTTGCCGTCCCCCCAAATATGTCTATCGCTAATTGGGCACGCTCCATGCTCTCTGCCCCCAAACAGTGTCCTTCGCAACAAAAAACTGAACAAGCCAGTAATACCCCAATTACCATTCCAGCTAATGTAAATCCAACAGCAAAACAAAAAGTGACTGAAACCATGGTACTGAAACCACCAAATTCAACCAGAATGGATATTGACCAGCACAATGACCCAGAAGATGCCATATTAGAACTTCATGCGACTGATGAGATGGACGTAACACGTCCCTACTTTCCAAAGAAAGACAAAGGAAAATCGGATCGATACAAACAAGTCACAACTAAAAAGCAGTCAGAAACAAAAACAAACAACAAAACCGCCTAATGGAAAGAATTCTTCAATGGAATTGTAGAGGGTTTCGCAGTACAAAAGATGATATATGTGATCTCATCCACCGTTATGATCCAGCAGGCGTATCCCTACAGGAAACTTATTTAAATTCACAAGTGTGTCCTACTATAAAAAATTACTCTATCTTTAGAAGAGATAGAAGTATCGACTCTCCAGCCCGTGGAGGAGTGGCGGTTCTTATAAGAAACAACGTATCCTCCAAACATATTGCTCTTCAGACTCCTTTTGAAGTAGTGGCAGTGCGCATTGAAATTGGCATCGCTCTTACAATAGCATCTATATATGTTCCTCCTAATTTCTCATTTTCTTCAGATGACCTAGAAAAACTAATAGAACAGCTACCGTCTCCTTTCTGCTTACTTGGAGACTTCAATGCTCATCATTCGATGTGGGGATCTCCAACAATTAACCAGAGAGGCAGGTTGATAGAATCCCTTCTGGACTCTTATCAACTGACCCTTCTGAACACTGGTGAACCTACCTATATTCATTTTTCGACAGGATCCATGAGTGCAATAGACCTGTCAATCTGTTCTCCTTCCGTATATACTATTATGGAGTGGTCGATTCTTGAAAATCCACTAAACAGTGATCACCTTCCGATTCTCTGCAAACTGCAAACACGGGCAAACTCTCCTTCACCAAGTCACTCCACTTGGAAATTTCGTAGGGCACGCTGGTATGAATATGCAACCCACGTGCAGTTAGACAATAAAATAATTCAATCTCAACCCATAGACAATGTCACAGAACATGTAACTAAACAAATATTACAAGCTGCTGCCTCCGCAATACCAAAATCTTTCCCGGGGGAACGCAAACATAGTAATTACTGGTGGAATCAAGACTGCACACACGCCAAACAGTACAAAAATAGAGCTTGGAATTGATTTCGCAAATTTCCCACAACTACCAATCTAATTAACTTTAAAAGACTGAAAGCTCAGTTCCGCCAAATAAGACGAAAAGCAAAGAAAGATGCCTGGATTAGCTTTTCCTCGAGCATAAACAAGGATACAGACAGCAGAATTATCTGGAGAAAAATACAAACACTAAATGGCAAATACATTCAGTCCCCAGCTACAATAGTAAACTGGGAAGGGAAAGAGTTGTCATCCCCGGGAGAAATAGCAAATGCCTTAGCGGAATCATTCGCCAGTATATCAGCAATAGCCTCCTACATAAACTTTTTGGTCCCTTCTTTCCAGTTTCTCTATTTGAAAAGAAATTACATGCATAGTTACCATATGCATGGCGCACTATGGCCATAGTTGCCGATGCGCCCAATACATTCCGAAACAAACAAACAAACAAGCCTCCTACAAACCAACCTTTCAGCGAATTAAAAAAACTGCAGAGCAGCATAAGATTAATTTTTCCACGAGAATTTCACATCCATATAACCAGCCATTCACACTAACAGAACTTTTTGGAGCGCTCAATAAAACATCAAATAGCGCTGCTGGTCCAGATGGGATCTACTATATAATGTTAAAACAACTGAACGACAGAGCAAAAAGATCATTGTTAAACTATTACAACCGAATATTCTTAGAAAATGCTTACCCTATCTCCTGGTGTCACTCAATAGTTCTAGCCTTCCCAAAGCCCGGAAAGGATCGTACCATTCCACATAACTATAGGTCAATTTCACTGACCAATTGTTTAGGCAAAGTCCTGGAAAAAATGGTTCACAGGCGGTTAATCTGGTTCCTGGAAACTAACAACTTGCTAAATAGTAATCAGTACGGGTTTCGGAAAAACCGTTCCACCTTAGACGTAATGATAAAAGCAGAGTCAAATATACGTAATGCCTTCATAAGGAGACAACATCTGGTGATGATTAATCTAGATATACAGAAAGCCTTTGATACCACCTGGCGGTATGGTGTTCTTAAAGATCTACACTCTTTCGGCTTGAGAGGTCACTTACCCCAATTTATACAAAGCTTCCTATGCCATAGAACTTTTCAGGTCAGATACATGAATAATTTATCCAAAACACTTGAACAAGAGGAAGGTGTACCACAGGGTTCCATTCTGAGTCCAACATTATTTGCAATAAGAATCACCAACATGACAAGGAATGTACCAAGTACAGTACAATCGTACATGTTTGCCGATGACCTCATTATCTCTACTCAATCCCAGACTATGAACACCATCGAAAGGCAACTTCAAATTGCTATAGCTAGTATAGAATCATGGGCATTGTGGAATGGTTATTCCCTAGCAGAAAAAAGAAGTCTACTGCTATTCATTTCTGCAAAAAACGGAAATTACATCCGGATCCAGAAATATTTTTAAACAACAGCCTGATTCCAGTCACTAACAATTTCCGTCTGTTAGGGTTAAATCTAGATAATAAACTTAATTTTGCTTCCCATATGGTGTACCTCCGGAATACTTGTCTTAAAAAACTGAATATCCTAAGAGCTGTCTCCGCTATGTCCTGGGGTGCTGACAGAAGCTCTCTCCTACATCTTTATAGAGCTTTAATAAGATCGCGCTTGGATTATGGAGCACCTGTCTACGACTCTGCCAGGAAAAGTTCTCTATCACGTCTGAACACCATCCAGCATAGTGCCCTTAGAATAGCTGTTGGAGCCTTCAGAACATCTCCGGTTCACAGCCTGTATATTGAGGCAAATGAATCCCCTCTGCATCTCAGGAGAAAAATGTTATTGTTAAATTATGCAGCAAAGATTGGAAGTACTCCAGCCCACCCCAGCTGGCAGTATCTATTTGAACCTCAACACACCCTGCTATATCACAATAAACCTAATGAAAACCGCCCTGCTGGTATTCGACTGCAAGAACTCATGGTCAGTTGGAAAATTAACTTTAAGAATATATTCCAAGACCCTGCTACCCCTGAACCTCCCTGGACTGAATTAATACCTCTCTGTGACAATTTCCTTTCAAGATGGGGAAAATCCTCCCTGGCAAATACCAACTTTCAACAGCTACATAAATTGCATTCATTGGAAAACTCAGAGAAAGTTGAGATCTATACCGACGGCTCCAAAACAGATACGGCTGTTGGTGCAGCAGCAGTTTCTGCCACTTTCTTAACAGCTGCCTCTCTTCCCACTGAATGCAGTATCTATACTGCAGAATTGTTTGCAATAAAACTGGCTCTAGATAACATAAACAAATACCATATTAAACAATCTCTGATATATACAGACTCTTTAAGTGCAATCAGTGCCTTTCAATCTACCTTTCCTCCCTCTCATCCCGTTCTTAAAGAGATCCGGTCTAAATTATTCTGCCATCAAACAGCCAACAACAAGGTTATCTTCTGCTGGATTCCTGGTCATGTCGGCATCCAAGGTAATGATCGTGCAGATGAGGCTGCTAAACACCCCGACTCTGGATCTTACAGTCAACTGAAAGTTCCATACACAGACTACAAATCCATTATTAGAAAAACATGTTGGAAACAATGGTCTCACCTCTGGCAATCTCAAACCAATAATAAACTGTTCCAGATAAAAAAAGAGCCTCAACTGTGGACATCTAGTTTTAGAAGAAACAGGCGGCAAGAAGTAATCCTGGCAAGGCTTCGCATCGGTCACTCACATCCAACTCATCTGCATTTGCTTTTGGGAAAGAATCCTCCTCAGTGCTTTTTTTGCCAGTCGCACCTAACAATAAAGCATATTCTCATTGAATGTCCCCACCTTTCATCTGTCCGAAATTCCAGCTTCAGCTCCCTCTCCAACTTGCAGGAACCCTTAACCTTATCACATATTCTTGGTAAGGAAGCAAATTTCGAGGATCTGTTTAAGTATTTAAAATGCATAAACTTATATAATAGCATCTAATCATAACGTGAAATCAGAGATACCCAAACCATGAACAGGCGCAATATGGCCCAAGAGGCCCTTGTGCCAAAATACCTCAAATACAACAACAACAACAACAACAACATTGAACATTCATGACACTGTTAGGTTTTCATTTTGAGTGTTCCGTCGGCATTCGTTTCTGCTGGATCCCAAGCAAGGGTAAGGGTAACGACACTCCTATCAAGGGTAATGAAATGGCCGACACCGCTCCCAGGTCACCACAACATCAGAACAGCCATAGTCTGTTAGTTCCCTATACAGACTACAAGCAGCTAATAAACTCTAAATTTCTCTCCCAGTGGCAACAATCTTGGCATGGGCAGTTCACGAACAAGCTATTTATAAAGTCTGTAATTCAACAGGCAGTCCAGTCTGCGCAGGAATTGTAGAGAGAAAGTTGTTCTTGCTCGCCTCTGCATTGGATACAGTCATCTTACTCATTCCTGCTGAGGCAGATGACTCCTCTATTTATGGGCAATGTGACACCTTTTTAACCATAAGACTTTTATCTGAGTGTCCACATTATAGGCACGATCTTCGTTTATATTTTACTGCTTTTAGCCATCTGACGGCCCCGGGTGCCAAGCGTTATAGTGATCAAGCGATTCTCAGTGATTTCTAGAGCGTTTTTCTTGAAGCTGCAGTTTTTGTTCAGTTAAAAAAGTTTTCTTACGTTTTCATTAAATACTAGTAAACTTAGACTTACGATCTGTAAGTAAGTTTCAGAAAGGCAAATCACCTTTCTTTTTTTCATTTAAACTAATATACTAACTCTTATACCGCTTGGTCACTCTAGCGGCACTGCTCCTGCCTCCCCGTGGCGGGGCCGGTAACCTGGGAGAAGAAATCCACTCTCCCGGGGCTGAAAGGAGCAAAGATGGATAACAATTCGTTTCCACCTTTAGAGCCTCCGAGCTCAAAACTAGTGACTAAACACACCGATGATGACTTCTCCCAACCCAAGAGGTTGAAAACAAATCCTCAAGAGGAGATACCAGCATTTCTCATACTGCACTCTACATCAGACCAGCCTTTGAGTAAATTGTCCCCATTCCTTGTGCAAAAATGCTTAGAGGCTGTCGCAGGTTCACCAAAATCAGTAAGGCGACTCCAGTCTGGGGATCTTCTGGTAGAGACCATGAAATCCCAGCATTCTGCAAAGCTATTAAATCTGACAACTTTCGGCGGACATCCAATAAAAGTCACTCCCCATGCCACCTTAAATTCCTCCAAGGGAGTAATTGCAGAATGGGACTTATTAACCGTATCAGAGGAGGAAATAGTCAAAGAGCTACGAGAACAAAGAGTCATCCAAGCCAGGAGAATCATGACTCGTAAAGATGGTACTCTCATTCCAACAAGGAGCATAATCCTCACTTTTAGCTCTCCCATCTTACCAACATCTGTCAAAGCAGGCTATCTCCATTGCCGTGTCCGACCCTACATCCCAAACCCAATCAGGTGCTATAAGTGCCAAAAATATGGACACTCTCAGACTGCATGTAGAGGTGAGGCAATATGTCCTAATTGCGGATCGAAAGACCACAATCAATCCGATTGCAATGCTACCACTCCTAATTGCCCAAATTGTAAAGGGAATCACCCAGCTTTCTCTAAAATATGCGAACTATGGAAGCAAGGGAAAAAAATACAGAAATATAAAGTGGAAAACAAAGTCACTTATTCAGAGGCGAGAAGAGAAATAATCAAAATGGAGCCAAAGCGAACGTATGCCACAGCTGCCAAACAGGTGCAATCAGTAAGTATCCAAACGGACGTTACAGTTCCTCCTAATACATCTATCGCGAATTGGGCACGATCCATACTCACTTCTCCCAAACACTGTCCTTCACAACAAACAACTGAACAAGCCAGCAATACTCCAATCTCCATTCCAGCCGATGCGTCAACAATGAAACCAAAAGCTACAGAAACCCCAATGGTGCATCCACGGATTTCAACGGAAATGGATATTGATCAGGAGAAAAATTCAGATGATGGAATTTTAGAACTCCACGCAACTGATGAGATAGACACAACACGTCCTTTCTTTCCTAAGAAAGACAAAGTAAAAATAGAGAGGTATAAACAAGCTACAACCAAAAAACTGTCAGAAGCAAAAACAACTAACAAGAACGCATAATGGAAAGAATTCTTCAGTGGAATTGTAGGGGCTTTCGTAATGCAAAAGATGACTTGCATGATCTCGTAAACCGCTATGAACCAGCATGTATATCCCTACAAGAAACCTATTTAAATCCACAAGTGTGTCCTACCATTAAAAATTATACCATGTTCAGAAGAGATAGGAGTATCGACTCGCCAGCTCGTGGAGGCGTGGCAGTTCTTGTTAGAAATAATATTCCATCTAAACCTGTTGCTCTTCAGACTCCTTTTGAGGTAGTGGCAATGCGCGCAGAAATTGGCATGACTATTACAATAGCATCTATATATATTCCCCCAAATTCCTCAATCTCCTCAGAAAATCTAGAAAATCTAATAGACCAGCTACCACCTCCTTTCTATTTACTCGGAGACTTCAATGCTCATCACTCGCTGTGGGGATCTCCAACAATCGACAAAAGAGGTAAACAAATAGAAAATCTTCTCGATGTGTGCCAACTTACCCTTTTGAATACCGGAGAGCCTACCTATATACATTTTTCAACAGGATCCATGAGTGCAATAGACCTTTCAATCTGCTCTCCCTCCATATGTACTAATACGGAGTGGTCAGTTCTTGAAAATCCACTAAATAGTGATCATCTACCAATTCTCTGCAAGCTGCAAACACGGGTAAACTCCCCTTTGCCGGGTCGCTCCAAATGGAAATTTCGTAGGGCACACTGGAATGAATATGCTTCAAATGTTCAGTTAGATGATGAAATAATTCAACTTCAACCCATAGATTATGTCACACAACATATAACTAATCAAATATTACAAGCTGCCAACTCTACAATACCAAAGTCCTTGCCTGGGAAACGCAAACACAATAATTACTGGTGGAATCCGGATTGTACATACGCTAAACAGGAAAAAAATAGGGCTTGGAATTTGTTCCGCAAATTCCCCACAACCAGTAACCTAATTAGTTTTAAAAGAATGAAAGCTAAGTTCCGCCAAATAAGAAGGAAAGCAAAAAGAGAAGCATGGATTAGCTTTTCCTCTAGTATAAACAAGGACACAGATATCAGACTCATCTGGAAGAAAATACGAACAATTGATGGCAAATATGTCCAGTCCCCATCCTCAATATTAAACTGGAAAGGAAAGGAGTTGTCCTCTCCGGCAGAAATTGCAAATGCCTTAGCCGAATCATTTGCCAGTATATCAGGTGTATCCACCTACGACCCAATCTTTCAGAAAATTAAAAAATCATCAGAGCAGCATAAGATCAATTTCTCCACCAGAGTTTCACACCCGTACAACCAGCCATTTACATTAACAGAACTTTTAGGGGCGCTCAATAAAACTTCCAGTAGTGCTGCTGGTCCAGATGGGATCTACTACATCATGATAAGCCAACTAAATAACAGAACAAAAAGGGTATTGTTAAAATATTACAATCGAATATTTCTAGAAAATATTTACCCAAACTCATGGCGTCACTCAATTATACTAGCCTTTCCAAAGCCAGGAAAGGATCGCAGCTTTCCACATAATTACAGGCCGATTTCATTGACCAGCTGCTTAGGCAAAGTCTTGGAAAAAATGGTTCACAGGCGGCTAACGTGGTTCCTGGAAACTAACAACTTGCAAAATAACAATCAGTACGGGTTTCGAAAGAACCGGTCCACGTTAGATGTAATGATAAAAGCAGAAGCAAACATCCGAAATGCCTTCATAAGGGGACAACATCTGGTCATGATCAATCTTGATATTGAGAAAGCCTTTGATAACACCTGGCGATACGGTGTACTTCAAGATCTTCATTCTTTTGGCTTGAGAGGTCATTTACCCCACTTTATACAAAACTTCCTATGCCACAGAACATTTCAGGTTAGATACATGAACAATTTATCTAAATCATTTGAACAAGAGGAGGGTGTTCCTCAGGGGTCCATTCTTAGTCCGACGTTATTTTCAATAAGAATTACAAACATGACACAGGATGTACCTAATACAGTAGAATCGTATATGTTCGCTGATGACCTCGTTGTTTCTTGTCAATCCCAATCCATGAACACCATTGAAAGGCAACTCCAAATTTCCATCGCTAAAATTGAATCATGGGCATTGCGGAATGGCTATTCCCTATCAGAAAAGAAATCTAGTGCAATTCATTTTTGTAAAAAACGCAAACTTCACCCAGATCCAGAAATATTTTTAAAAAACAACCTGATTCCTGTCACTAACAGTTTCCGACTGTTGGGGTTATATTTAGATAACAAACTTAATTTTGCTTCCCATATTGCTTTCCTTCGAACTACATGTCTAAAAAAACTGAGCATCCTGAGAGCAGTCTCTGCTAAGTCCTGGGGTGCTGACAGAAGCTCTCTCCTTCATCTGTATAGAGCTTTAATAAGATCACGATTAGACTATGGATCACCTGTCTATGACTCCGCTAGGAAAAGTTCACTATTACGTCTGAACACCATACAGCATAGTGCTCTTAGGATAGCTGTGGGAGCCTTCAGAACATCTCCGGTCCACAGCCTGTATATTGAGGCAAATGAACCCCCTTTGCATCTCAGGAGAAAATCCTTATTGTGTAAGTATGCAGCAAAAATTAAAAGCATGCCATTCCACCCTAGCTGGCAGTACCTGTTTGATCCTCAATATGCTGAATTATATCACAATAAGCCTAATGAAAACCGCCCTGCAGGGATTCGACTGCAAGAACTCACAATCAGTTGGGATCTTAAATTTCACAACATATTCCAAGACCTTGCTACTCCTGAAACTCCCTGGACTGAATTCTCACCTCTCTGCGACAATTTCTTTTCAAGATTGGGAAAATCCTCTCTGGCAAATATAAACTATCAACAGCTCCATAAAACTCATTTGTTGGAAAATTCAGATAAAGTACCTATCTATACTGATGGCTCCAAAACAGATGCAGCCGTTGGTGCTGCAGCAGTTTCTTCTACCTTTTCAGATGCTGTGTCTCTTCCAACGGAATGTACTATCTATACTGCAGAATTATTTGCTATTAAACTAGCTCTAGATAGAATACACAACAGCTGTATAAAGCAATCCCTGATATACACAGACTCCTTAAGCGCAATCACTGCCATTCAAACTACCATGTCGCCCTCACATCCGATTCTTAAAGAGATACGGTCCAAGTTATTTTACTGTCAAAAAGCCAACCAGAAGGTTACCTTCTGCTGGATACCTGGTCATGCAGGCATTCCAGGTAATGAACAAGCGGACGCCGCCGCTAAACACCCTGACTCAAGCAATTCCAGGCAACAAACAGTGCCCTACACCGACTACAAATCCATCATTGAAACAGCATGTAGGAAGCAATGGTCTGACCTCTGGAAAGCTCAAATAAATAATAAACTGCTGCAGATAAAAAAAGAGCCAAAATTGTGGACATCTAGTATCAGGAAAAGCAGGCGACAAGAAGTAATTCTAGCAAGGCTCCGCATTGGACATTCACATCCAACTCATCTGTATTTGCTTATGGGAGAGAACCCTCCTCAGTGTTTGTTGTGCCAGTCGCAGTTGACAATATATCATATTCTCATTGAATGTCCCCAACTTTCAACTACCAGAAAATCAACCTTTACATCCCTATCCCATTTGAAGGAACCGATTACCTTATTGCAGATTCTTGGCAATGATGCAAATTTGGAGGAACTGTTTACTTATTTGAAACAGATAAATCTTTATAATAGCCTATGATCACAATAACATGAGAAATTAGCGATAAGCAAATATCGAACAGGCACAATATGGCCCAAGAGGCCCTTGTGCCAGAAAACCCAAATACAACAACAACAACAACATAGCCATCTGACCCTGCCTCATACACTCCGTCAGATGTTATCCGACACCTGACTGAGTCCATAAGGACTGTTTTGAATATGAGAAGTTATTTGCTTAGTCAACATGTTCTTTATTCTTGGCTCCCAAAAACTGTAAGTTTTCATCTTGTTTGAAACGATTCAATAATTGCAATTACTGCTAAATAGGCAATCCGTTTTTATGTATTAAGTCCCAGAAGGCTGACTCTTTAAACAAAAATTCCAAAAAAATATTGTTATTTGAAACGTATACAATTATATGATTATCTCTGACCAACCGTGTTACGAAAAAAGTAGTTGGAAATGAAGAATAGGAACAATTTGGTCAGGAGTCCCTTGTGCCAATAAACCTCGAACAACAACAGCAATCATTAAGACAAGCGGTGTTCGCATCTTACAAACTTTTCAGATTCCAGGCTTCATATAATTAAAAAAAAAACTGTTTCGAGGGAAAAAAATTATCGGACCAAAGTCATTAGTGGTAGAACAAAGCCACGTACCTTTTCATTATTATCTCTTTCAGTTAACTTCCGTTTCTTTTTCTCTCTTCCTACTCGGGAATTGAGCTATTTAGAGAGCGAAAAACCTTTCGGCTAAAAAAAGAACACAAATAAATAAATAAAATAAACCCGACGTAGTCTTCAAAATTTAGTTTTCTTAGAACGGGCGAGGAGTTTATTCATGCAGCCAACGGATTCCCTCGGGACACAAACTTGGCCACGGTGGTAATTGGTTATTTTGGTTTTTTGATGACTTCCTGATTATAAAGAAACACGGAAGCTGAAGAAGGTGGAGGAAAGAGCTGAAAATGCTTACAAGGATGATAAGATTTTGAATAAAATGTAGAAATATTTAAAACTGGAAGAATAGGAACAGTATCAGTTATTTCCATTTCCATTCGTGCCAAGTTTTATCCTTCAATGATTTCTGTAATGTTTGGTCAACTGTGACAAAAACTATCATATTAGGAATACCCCGGAAACAACCTCGTCCTTCTGTGTCTATAAGTTGCGTGTGTTCGGTTTTCTGTTTCTCTGGATGAAAAACACAATTTTCCTGGAGAAAACCCTTGCTAGCCTTGCCTGAGACCAACTAACTCAGCTACGAGATGAAAGGATCCCATTAAAGTTCGTCGCCTCATTCATGTTATTGGTACTCGTGCCTTTTGCGCCCGGTGTAGGGAAGACGGTGATTATAACCACTGTACTACAGGCGAGGACTTCCAACTTACGACAACCAAATAAAGAAATGAGATGTTTCCTGTATTGTAAGGCGATTCTTCTGAGAGAGAAATATTACTGGATTCAAGGATTTAATCAAAAGGTAGGAAATTTGCAATAAATAAACACTTTATAGCGCACATAAAATATAGAGAGAGATAAAGAGATAAAAGTGAGCAAAAATATGAAAGACTTTCAGCACTAGTGACGTGAGTCCCGAATGCAGAAACAGTTTTCACTGATTTCCACTGTCTTTCAGAAAAATACTCTTTTTTTTTTTACTTAGAATTTCAAAGAAATTCTTAGGAAGTCAAAACCCAAAAAAAGAAAATCACCTTTCTACAACATTCTTATTTGTAATTTCTTGTCAACCTTCGTCAATCACTGCTTCATAGCCTTTACAACCGTCACCATCCACAGATTTTGTGTAATCCTCAATCTTCCCGAAAAGATGATAGTCCAGTGGTGTTTTACGTCTTTGCTGGTTGTGGCAGACAACTGCTAGGTACTCCAGCAGATTGGCATATTGATCTTCTCCTGTACTATTCGCTTGGCTCAGCAACCAACTATGCTGTTGCTGCTGCTGCTGCTGCTGCTGTCGAAAGCATCAGTACCATACACCTTCTGCAATCAATGATTGTTTCCAGGGTTCTCCCTTTAATATTGCATGTAAATGTTTGTGTATTAAGCGTGAAAGCAACTAAGTCTATGAGGCGTCCGTCTGTAATGCGGGTTCTTCGGTAGATTTGCTATTTGTTGAACGAGAATCCCCGAGTTTTCGGAAGCAAAAGCTAAGCAACCCTCGCCTTAAGTGAACTTATTCAGCACAGTTGTGAAAAATATCGTTGATGAGATTCGAATTTAGACCTTTTATACACTATGTCGGAGGACAGTGATTATAACCCCTGCACTCCCCGCGGGGATCTCTTTTCATACACCAAGAGTTCAATAACAGCATCCTACTTTGACACGCATTCGTCGGGTTAATTATATTTGCCGCCTACCACGACATGAAGTGGATCAGAGTCTCATATTGAGGCAGTACAGTATGTGCTCCATTGGGACTGGCCCACCTTCTCGTAGTGTGGACGAGTACCCAGATGATTCTGGGTAGCCAAGCAGCCAGAACACACACAAACCTACACTACTCACATATCTGGCCCTTTTACAGTGGTTCTGTTCTTCACAGAGATAAGAAGCGGAGTTGAGCTAAGTTGTAGGAGCCGCCCCTTACAAAAACGCATGTCCACATTGCGACAACACCTCTATCTGTGGGAATACAATATCATTAATACAATAAACTCAAAAAAGATGTGCCTATACGATGTACAGGCACTCCGTGCTGTAGAATAAATATTATCATCATCAGTAATTCGGTTTTGTGACTGGTCAGTTCTTCTGATGAGCTGTGGACACCTTTGTCTTTTCTGTGCCGTTTGTTTTAGTTCCTCAAAATTTCGAAGTTCTGCTTCACCCAGCAATTTTCTGATGAAGGTATTATTTTGGTCTTCCCTTAGGGATTTTCCCACCTCTGTCCCCTCCAGAAGCAAATCACCATGTCGAATAACGTGGCCCACCCATTTCAGTCTAGTTGTTCTTATTCTACCTAGAATTTTCCTTTATTCTTGGACACGTCTTAACACTTCCACATTTGTTACTTTTTTCAGTCCATTTAATGCTTTCCATCCTGCTCCAGCACCACATCTCGAAGGCCTCAAGTCTCTTTTTGTCTCTCGTCGTAAGAATCCATGTCTCTACTGTATATAGTGCCACTGACCAGAGCTCTTAAAAATTGTATTGTTTTAATAAAACTTGCGGACCGATTTTATTTGGATGACCTGAAATAATAGGAATGGCAGTGTTGTGCATTTTTGTCTTACACTGCTATTCTCGCATATAATAAATTGGATGTATATTATTAAACAGCTTTAAGTAAGACAGTTTGATTTAAACAGCATTTAATTGAACCATGACTGCCTTTGTACTCTCCTCTCCTCTTCAACAACCAGCTTTCTTAGGATCTGACTGGGTGGCACGATAATAGTCAAGATAATTTTATTTTGTTTTTGTTTTAACCTCACACAGACCGTCTATTCACTTTCCTCAACCAACCTTTTTATATATAAAGTTGCCTAGTCTCACAGTATCTGTGAAACTCTTCCCTGGCGTGAGAAAGAATTTCCACAGAATATTACTTATCATTCTTTCAGCATCATTTTTATCTCTGACGTGTTCTCTATCGATAAGCACACGCATTGGCGTTCTCTTCGCTTACTTCTGTCCCATATATTCACAAATGTGGTCTGACGTGTGATAAGGTTTCTCTTAGACGCCAGATAAGCTTAATGCATCTGCAGTAATGTTTTCTGAGTGAGAGTTGGTAAAAATTCGATGTTGGGAAAGAAATTTTCGTGTTATGATTCTTTGTAATCGCAGATATTTGGTGGTGATATTTTAAGAAGAACATGTTTCCGACTGTTTCAATTTGTACCATGCCCAGAGGCATCGACATTCTGTGGAATGTTTAGTCGGTTTGGTGGGATGAAAATCCAACGCTCATGGAAGGAAAAAAACTCTTAAAGTTCATTCCGGCTTGAAAGGAAGTATTTTTTTACGAGAACGAACAGCTTTTTCAATGGCGTGAGAAAGAATAGAGTCAAGGATTGATTTAGAGACACAGATGCAAAGGTATGCTAGTTCACTCAATTAATTCAGGGACTTGACAATTGCAAACAGCAGCTGGAAAAATTCCAGTTGCATTTCTTTAAGTATTTCATAATCTTATTCCAACGTTCTTCGTTGTCGAAGTACCTTGAGTTTCTATGAGTGGAGCCTAAGACTGGATTAATATTAATTCAGTCTTAGGCTCCACTCGGTGATTAATATTAATTAAGCTGATAGCGCTAGAGTTTCAGAAACGGATGTAGTTCATATACGTCTTATGCTTGAAGCGAAGTAAGATAGGTTTTATATTGAAAAAAAAAAAAGAGGTAAGGTTCTTAATTCGATCAAAAACAATTAGCCGATCTCAAAGTCTATATTGCATTTGTTATCTGTTTTATATTTTGTAGGAATGAAACTTTAATTTACATGAATTTTAATAAGTGAAGTTAAGAGAAAGAGTTAAGATCTACCACCAAAGTCACCCATGTGTCAATTTTCAGAAATGCGAGGATTACAAGTAAGGGCGTTATTGATCGATTTAAAATAAATAATTAAACTATAATTTATTAAAATATGTTTTATTAAATTATTTGTACTTGAGGATATTATTACTCTAAAATAATATTTCTAAACACAACGAGAAAGACAAAAGTATTGGCGACTCTTCAGTTTCAATTTGGACATCTGACTTGGAGAGAACCTGCCAAGATTCTGTTGTTGTCTCAATTTAATAACACTTGAATCCAACACCAAAGTACTACAAACTAAAAATATTACAAGGAGTTTTCTTGTAATACTTCCAATGATGCTGTTTATCTTTAACCTTTAGTCACAAACAAAACCTTAATTTCATACTGGTAGAGCCAGAATGGTTCTTTAAATACCGAGCTAGAGGGTGTTTCCGAAAATCTGAAGATCTCTCTGATAGGAATAGAAATCTTTATTGCAATAATAATAACAATACAATGGACACATTGCAATAAACCTTTCACGGCCACAAGGCCAGGGGTTAAGAGTAATATTACAATATGTAAGAAAGAGAAATTAATAAATTAAATATAAAAATACATATGTGAACGAATAAAATTAAATACAGCTCAACACTCAAAGCATAATACAATTATAAACATCACAATGTACAAAGAATATATAGGTGGAAAACTGCAAGGTTGGTTGGTAAGCCATCTTCATGTCGCATTGCTGGATTGCGGCGTTAAGGCGAGCTTCAAGGAGAAGAATCAGGGACAGGGAAGTACAATTTAAGGATGCGGCGTCTGTACTCCTTATCACAAGAAAACTTATTAAGGTCAGCATCCAAAGACTGTGCACATGAAAGTAGCTAAAATGGCAGAAACCTATCGGATGGGTGGAGACGGCTGCAGTGTGGGCATAGAGATGGAGTCGCTCTGAGGGAGGGCTGAGGAACTCTTCAAGAGCACAGGTCCCAGAAGGATGGTACCGAGATCTTTCCAGTGATCATTTTTACAGTTGGGGTAAGGCATTTCACCCTAATCAGAGTGGGAAGCCTGTGAATTTTTACCAAACTGGCCATTTCAGTGGTCCTTAACTGTAGAGGAAGTTTGTTTGTTTATGGCCCATTTTAAGAGCCAAAACTCAGTAGAAAAGAGTGGTCGAATTGTGCTAGGGGCAGCAGATGCCCATACTTCTGCAGCATATAGAAGCGGAGAGTACACTGTGCTTTTTATATATCTTCTGGTGGTCGTTACTTCATTAATATTATGCAAATGCTGTTTGACCATCAATCGGAGTCGAACTTCCTGAGTAGCTTTTCCATGTAGCTTTTGATCCAAAGCAGAGCTTAGGATCAAAAACAACCCCCAGATCAGTATGTTTCTTGATGATGGGAATAGCAGAATTGCATAGTGTTGGCTGAATACAGAAAGGCGTCTTGTTTAATGAGAATATCATAAATTCAGACTTTTCTGGATTTATTTTTAGTCCAAACTGGTTGAGGTAGTTTGCAAATTCCACGAGTATATTGTTAATTGATGCTGTTATCATGAGAAGATCATCATGTGGAGAAATCAGTGTGAGGAGTTTCATATCATCAGCATAACATAGAGTATCCTGCCTGGACTCAACAAGCGGCGAGATAAGCGCTGTAAACAAAAGCCCAGATAAGACACCACCCTGTGGCACGCCTGGAGAGACACATCGCTCGTATGTTTGGCCGTGGACAGTAAGCCGGATTATTCTATTTTGAAGGAGTGAAGTGAAGAACTGTAGAGTGTCTCCCTTGATTTGATAATGGTCTGAAAGTAGCTTCAGCATTGCAGGAACGTTTATTGAGTCGAAAGCTGCTTCGAGGTCTACATAGGTGACTTGCAAGCTCTGCATGAGATTCGAACGCAGAGGATAGAGCTGGTGGTGGCTAAGAGATTAGTCACAGTGGATCTATGAGGAAGAGAGTAGTGGATTTGATGAGGCTGATCGAAGAAGTTGTTTAGTTAGAATGGGGAGAAGTAAGTTCTCTAGGAGTTTTAGAAGACTTGAGGCGCTGGAGATTAGCCGGCAATGCTTAAGAGTAGGAGATTGAATTTTTGGTATAGGCTTCACAAGGTAGATGTTCCACTGCTGGGGAAAGAAATGACTTGACAAAATAGCATTAAAAATAGTGAGAAAGGGATCCAAAAGGCTAAGACATTTAATAATGAATTGGGGTATTTCATCTGCACCTGCCTTAGCAGAAGCCGGTGTATAATTTATGGCAGCAATAAGCTGTTCCCTGGAGATTGATACTGCAGATAGCGTGTCAGGTGAGATTTCAGTTGTTGGTGTCTCAAGATCAGCACATTGTTCCGAGTTCGAGGCAAATCTAGATATAAAGTCTAGCCACTGGGCAGGTTCAAGTTTTAGGGGGAAATCAGAAGGCCGTTCAAAGTAGGGGGTTTTTCCTCTACAAAGAGTGGTGTCCATACAATTCTTAATTGCTTGAGATTTCAGCTTGTTGAATGTTGCACGGGCTCTATAGTAGGCTATCCTGTCTTGAACACTTTGCGACTGCTTCCACATTTTGTGCAATTGCCGTTTTAATCTGAAGCTCATATTAAGATGGGGAGTCCACCAGGCTGTGGACCGAGGCATAATAGAAATTCTCTTTGATGCTGCAAATGTCACAATCGTCTTAAGTCAATTAGTAAGCAGATTCACTGCAATTTCAAGATCACAGTTTTCTAGGACTGACCACGGGATGGCAGAGGCAGCCTCAACACATTCAGCAATGCTCAAAAATCTGAGAATAACTATTACTCTGGTGTTAGTTGAATTCACAACATTGAAGTTTGGAGCAGGTATCTGTAAAAGAACAATAATTGGCTCGTAGTCCGAATTAAAATAAGTCTCTGGCATGTAATCAGGTGTGCAAAGAAAGGAGGCAAGGATGAGATCTAGTTGATTGTTACCTCTGGTCGGGAGGTCGTTGATCACTCCTAGACATTAAACAAAATTAGCGTTAGATACCATCATCATGATCACATCGACGGAAATTGGCATGGAGAAAGAGCTCGGTAAGTTTTAAAACAAGAAAAGTTAAATTTTTGAAAATTAAGATTGTTGAATGGAAGTTCCCAAAAATTTTGCTGCGTTTATTCTTTAGTTTCTTCCGAGTTTACGAGAAGTTTTTGTTCGTTTAATTTTCTCCTTGCTAATATAATACGCACCTTTATTGTAACTGAGTTTTCCCTCCACACTTTTCTAATATAATCTGGGCCACTGTGTTTGTTCATGATTTCTTTTGTAATCTCAGGTGTATCTCTAAACAGTTGATTGCTTTTCCGAAACTACATTATTTTGTTGTTTTCCCACCGTTTTCCCCGCGTGGAATGCATTAGAGGATCATCATTATTATTTCTTCCGCACACAGTGAGCACAACCCCCAATACACAGAGCAAACGCAGGTAATGAAGAAACCAACCAAGAAAGCGCGTCATAACTAGAAAAGAACCCTTTCCCCTCTAAGTAAACAAAGCATACCTCTGCCATTTCACCCCTCGACGTGGGCACCTGTACGTGGTGAGGGGACCTCCCAGTGATGCTGCTGGTTTTTCCAGATTAGCATCACTGGGATCCAACGCCCATACCTTGGTTCCAGGGTTACACCATTGGAATCCGGCGTGTGCAGCCGTGCGCCGCGACCCGTGGAAGCGGAAAGGGGGATCCTGGTGGTTGAGGGGCCCAGCCTTAATACACCACTTTGGCCCCTGCTTCGACAAGACGGGCGGTCCCGGACCGGCTCGACTGGGATCAATCGGCGGGTGGTTTTATACTGCTAGGGTCAACTGCGTTCCAATAAGTCTCCCTCCCTTTGGTCCTGGGACGGGATAAAGACTTATTGGTAACGTGGGTATGGTGTTCTAAGCGAACTCGGCGTCCCATTCGTGTACGCAGTACCTGCTAGTTCACGAGTGGGCGCCCCCTCGTAGGGCTCCGTGGTGGGTGAGGTACTTAGGCATCAGACACTTTCTCTTTACTCCTATGAGTAATTTAAATCTTTCTTCTGGGGCCCCAACAAGGCCCCTACCTAATCGAGACGAAACCACAGAAAATACCTCTGCAAAAAGAGCCAGAACTGAGGATACACCACCATCTGTGACACCGCTTTTCCTCATTCTCCATTCCACCGGAGAGCAGACACTCGGGAAAATGTCACCCTTTTTCATCCAGAAAGGATTAGAAGGGTTGACAGGATCTCCAAAATCTGTAAAAAGGCTACGTTCTGGAGACATTTTAGTCGAGGCTGCAAGCCAAAAACATGCACAAACACTACTGAAAGCAACATCGTTAGGGGGACTACCCATCGTCGTTACACCCCATAAAACCTTGAATTTCTCACGCGGTGTCATATCAGAGTGGGATCTTCTTCATGTTTCTGAAGAAGAGATCTGCTCTGAACTTAAAGACCAAGGAGTGACGGCTGTGAAAAGAATATCGATGCGGAAGGATGGGAATCTCGTCCCTACCCGAGTTCTCATCGTGACGTTCAACACCCCACGGCCTCCAAGTTCTATAAAAGCAGGCTATTTAAACTGCCCAGTGAGGATTTATATCCCGAACCCACTGAGGTGTTTTAAATGCCAAAAGTATGGCCACTCTCAAACAGCTTGTCGTGGTAACCCTGCCTGTGCTCGATGTGGTGCCAAAGACCACGAGAGCAAGGAATGTTTAGCTTCTAAGCCAAGTTGTACAAACTGCCAAGGGGAACACCCTGCATACTCTCGAGCATGCCAGCGGTGGAAAGAGGAGAAAGAAATTCAGAAACTAAAAACAGAGCTAAACATCTCCTATCAGGAGGCCAGAAGACGCATCCAACCTATAAATAGCGCCAAGCCCTCATATGCCCAGAAAGCTTCTGGGAAAAGTACCATTGGTACTCAGACTGATATGAGTATTCCACCAAGGGAGTCTTTTACCCCTATTGCGCGCTATTTATTAAGTTCCGAAAAGCCCACCCAAAAATCACAGTCAGCCGCCACTGCTATATCCGTACCTCCTAGTGCTCCACCACTTCCAAAACAGAGTACTAAAGAAACTCTGAAGAAAGTGGAACAGGCATCTACAATTCAAGAGACAATGGATGTCGAAAATAAGGAGGTACAGGACGACTCTGTCCTGGAACTCTTTGCGAAAGACGAAGAAGAAATGGATACAGGCCAACGTCCAGTGGCCCCGGGTGCCAAGCGAATGTGATCGAGCGTTTTCTCTGTACTTAAAAAGTGATTATCAAAAGCGATCTAAAGTTATATTAAGTTACTGTCCTTAAGAAATTTATTTTTTATATCAGCTACTGTCACAAAAAGTACTTGTACAGAGCAAGAAAGAAAAGCTACCTTTCTTTATTTTTCATACTTCTTTTACTAACACCTAATACTCTACGCTTGGTCACACCAGGCACTGCTCCTGCCTCCCCGTGGCGGGGCCGGAAGTCTTGGCAGAAAAGCTCATCTGCCAAGGACTAAAAGGAGCAAACATGGATCAACATGCCTTTCCGCCTCTCGAGCCGACAAGCTCTCGGCCAGAGTTAGACAACGAGCATAACACGTCGCAACCCAAGAGGATGAAAACCACTTCCTCAGCGACAAATTGTCCTGCATTTCTAATAATGCACTCTCTTGGAGATCAGCCTCTCAGTAAGCTCTCTCCGTTTGTTATCCAAAAACATCTGGAAAGTCTGGCAGGATCGCCTAAGACAGTCAAGAGGCTGCAATCAGGCGACCTACTAGTGGAGACAATAAACCATGGACATTCGCAGAAACTACTAAACCTTGCCAACTTTGCTGGAATTCCAGTAAAGGTTTCTCCCCATGCTACCCTAAATACATCCAAAGGGATTATATCCAGCTGGGATCTTTTGAATGTCACGGAGGAGGAGATAATGCAAGAACTTCAAGACCAAAATGTCATTGCAGTCAAAAGGATTAAGACTAAAAAAGACAATATACTTGCACCTACAAGGAACATTATCCTCACTTTCAATACACCAAATCTACCAACATCGATAAAAGCAGGCTATCTACATTGTCGAATTAGGCCCTACATTCCTAATCCTTTGAGATGTTTTAAGTGCCAAAAGTATGGTCACTCTCAAATGGCATGTAGAGGAAATCAAGTTTGCCCCAATTGTGGGTCCTCTGAACACACTCAAAGTGATTGCTCAGCAAAAGAAATGGCCTGCCCCAACTGTAAAGGCAACCATCCTGCCTATTCCAGGTCATGCGAGAAATGGAAAACTGAAAAGAAAATTGTGACATATAAGATTGAAAATAAAGTAAGTTTTCAAGAAGCAAGGAAAGTAATTGCTCCCAGTTTAACTAAGCGTACATACGCCAGTATTGCGCAAAAGTATCAATCAGTGGGCACCCAAACCGATGTTACAATACCTACAAACACTTCAATTTCTGACTGGGCTCGGGCTGTTCTCTCCCAGCAACAATCCAATACCCCTAAGCAGATGAACCAGGCAAATAATACTGCAATTACAGTACCAGCAACATCTCCTTCTCCACCCACAGTGACTGCTTCTACATCAAATAATCGGAGCTCACATTTAAAAAAGAATATCCCAGAAACATCTATGGATACATTCGACTCATCTAGACAAGAACCTATATTAGAATTACATGCGGAAGAAGAAATGGACACCGGTCGACCATTCTTTTCCAAAAAAGACAAACCAAAGCCTGAACGTCACAAGCCAACCACATTAAAAAAGCAGTCAGATACAGCTTCTTCTACTAAACACCAATAATGCCTTATATTCTACAGTGGAATTGCAGAGGATATCGTAGCAACCTTAATGATATTCAAGTCCTAATTCACCGCTATTCTCCAGTTGGTTTCTGTCTACAGGAAACCTACCTAACTCCACAAATTTCCACCAACATTAAGAACTATGTCATCTATCGACAAGATCGTAATACTTCAAATGCTGCCCGTGGAGGTGTGGCCATCTTCATCAGCTCAAAGATCCCGACCAAACAAATTGTTTTGCAAACTGATATTGAAGTTGTTGCCGTACGTCTGATAACCCAGATTGCGTTAACACTAGCATCGGTCTATCTCCCACCAAGTCATACTTTCTCTTACCAAGATCTTGAAAACCTGCTAATGCAATTGCCACCCCCGGTCTGTCTGTTGGGTGATTTCAATAGCCACAATCCCTTATGGGGATCAACAAAAGTAGATACACATGGCCGATTAATTGAAACTTTTCTAGACAAACAAAACCTTACTGTTCTTAATACTGGTGCACCCACTCACATACAATTGCCAACTGGACAAACTTCTGCAATTGATCTATCAGTATGTTCCCCGACTCTGTATCCAATCATAGAATGGTCTGTTTTAGATGACCCCTTGGGCAGTGATCATTTTCCCATTATTTGTGATCTGCTCACTGCTCAACCACCATTAGTCAATCCCTGCAGGAAATGGAAGTTTTCTCAAGCCAACTGGGTCAAATTTAAATCTTTAGTCACCCTGGATGAGCAATATATACGGACACAGTCGATAGATGAAGCCACAGATTATATCACTTCACACATACTATCTGCAGCTAAGTGTTCAATTCCATTGTCGAATCCGCATTCCCGACAGCACCATAATTATTGGTGGAATGAAGACTGCACTAAAGCAAAGAAGTTAAAAAATAAAGCATGGAATATATTTCGCAGATCACCAACCACGACTAATCTAATCAATTACAAGAAACTAAGAGCGAAAGCACGTCTCATTCAAAGGCAAGCCAAGAAGAATTCTTGGATTCATTTTGCATCTACCATAAACAGAAACACTAACTCCAGGTTAATATGGAAGAAAATCAGACAGATTTCTGGAAAATTCCCTACAACCCCCTCACCTATTCTTTCATGGAATGGGCAGGAACTCTCAGCTCCTGAGGACATAGCAAATGCTTTGGGCGAAACGTTTGCTAAAGTTTCAGCGGTGTCAAATTATTCGGCGGATTTTCAGAAAATAAAGACCAAGACTGAAGAACGAGCTATAAACTTTCGAACCTCAGTCTTCCTTCCGTATAACCAGCCTCTTCAATATCACGAACTCCTACATGCCATGAAAACGACACACAACGGTGCTGCTGGGCCAGATGGCATATCTTATATCATGTTACAATACCTTGGTGACAAAAATTTACAAATACTACTGGTCTACTATAACAGAATATTTATGGAAAACATTTATCCCATCTCCTGGCATCATGCCACAGTTCTTGCCTTTTTGAAACCTGGAAAAGACCCTACAAGGCCAAACAATTACCGACCAATTTCCCTCTCCAGTTGCCTCGGTAAATTACTTGAAAAAATTATTCATAATCGACTTGTTTGGACCATCGAAACACAACACCTAATGAGTAATAAACAGCATGGCTTTCGTAAGAACAGGTCCTCCTTAGATCTCATGATTAAAGCAGAGTCTGCAATTCGCAATGCCTTCGTAAAAAATGAACATCTGGTTTTGGTTTCCATTGACATAGAGAAG